>NC_043957.1:9873484-9985984 GCF_902148855.1 Sphaeramia orbicularis
CAACCACAGTGGACCGAAGTGCTGTACAGAAAAATAAGTAAAAAACAAAATATCAGACTAAAATACAAGAATAGATTAAAAGACATAGAATAACTGTAAAAATAAAATAAATAACTAAAAAACAAAAAAAAAACAAACAAAAAAAAAATACAGAAGAATAAATTGAACCTAAATAAAATAATCAAATACAAGATGAACGTTTCTCTGAGTATGACATAATTGTTTATCAGCAGCAGCGGCTGTAGTAAATACTGAAAATATGTCCAAACTTTGACCCGATTACCTAAAATATTCAGTTGTTGGTTGTATTAATGAACACAAGTGGCTGAACGGGACAGAAGAGCATGGTCAACAACCTGGAGGGGTTGGGGAGTGAAGTGGCTCATTTGGATTTAAAGGGCCAATGCTCAAAACGACCTTTCTGGTGTCATTACTCATAAATACAGTTGAAGATGGACCTGTGGAGTTGAATTAATGAAGAATTCAGACCCAAGCAGAGCATTTACAGTTTATGTAGGCCACAGGGAAATGTTTTACAATGCATAATTCCATTTAAAAAAGCAAAATATCACTCCATTAAACGATGATGATGATGATGATGATGATGATCAATGAATTAATTTATTTTGGTTTGTACATCAATCATAATAAACATAAAAATAGGACCAATGGCCCTGTAGCTTACCGGCCAAATTAAAAGCTTTGGGAAATGTATCCAGATGCCATTTATTATCACCCAGTTCTGTGTATTTATTCTGTTACAGAAATAGCCCATGTTTTGGTCATATTCCAATCAGATCTGTAAAAACTTCAAATTCCAAATTGATATCATTGATACTGATTTATTGGATCAATCCACTTCCTATCTGTTATAATGGGAACATTTTTCAAAGTCGCACCAAATCCAGAATCAGATCCGGATCCAAATAATTTCAATACTTCATGTTGACATCATCATAAAGAAGCTGTATACCAAGTTTGAAGTCAATCAGAACTGTAGTTTCGGAGAAAAAGATGATAGAAATTTTTTCCCCATAAAAGCCTATGTTAAATTTTCCGCAAGTTCCCAGATCCAGAAGAAGATCCTGCTCAGCATGTGGCCATTATGTTTTGGTCATCTCCCCATCAGGGCTGGACTGTAGAAATTTACACTTGATATCATTTATATTTACTGAGTTATTGCATCGATTCACTTCCTACCTCTTATAATGGGGACATTTTTCAAAGTCGCACCAAATCCAGAATCAGATCCGGATCCAAATAATTTCACTAACTTTTGTTGACATCATCATAAAGAAGCTGTATACCAAGTTTGAAGTCAATCGGAATTGTAGTTTTGGAGAAGAAGACGATTGAAAGTTTTGTAACGGACGACAGACGATGACGACAGACGACAATGACAGACGACGACAACAGACAACGACGACGATGCCGGACGCCACATGACGACAATAGGTTACACCCTGTCGGCTGGTAAGCTAAAAACCTAAAAAGGAATAGGCTAGAAGCAAAAGCTTTTTTTTTTTTTTTGCCTATCCTTTTCATCTAATACACTGCTTACATCAACTTAAATGTGTACAGCATCGAGCATTTACACCATGAAAAAAGAAATCAATAACAACAAAAACATATCTACCATCTCAATTCATGTTGATGATGATGATGATGATGATGGTGATGATGATGATGATGATGATGATGATGATGATGATGATTTCAGTTCAGGCCAGAGGTGTGTGATAGAACATAAAGACTTTTGATGTGGTCTAGGGATAGTGTACAGTAGATGGTGGATCTACTGTTGACAGAGGGTCAGTTTACAGTAATGAATAACATCAGGTGGAACAAAGGATTTCACTCAAATGTACATTGCCACATGTGTAAATCTATAAAAATCGAGGCCTGTGCAACATTTCTCTTCCTGCACACATTTTCCACAGTGATGAACAAGCATGCAGGAGCCATTAAGTCAGTTTTTTGAAATTTACATGGAAATTTCCAGCATGAAAATCCATATTTTAGCGTAAAACAGCTTTTAGTGTGCTTAGCTTGGCCACATTGGGTAAACCACTGGTGTCTAAAAGCCAACTGAGTGCACAACAATTGCATGCATATTAAAAGGAAGAGAAATCCCATTCAGTTTGAATGTTGGAGTAAGTGGACAGTAGTCCTCCAGCCAAATGTATACAATAGGAACATTAGTAGTGTCACTGCCTTAAAAAGTGGAACATCAAGGGGAGGGTGAACAGAATGTCTTTATATCTTTGAAAATAAATAAAAAGACAAGAAAGGACGAAGACAACACCAGCCTTTACATGACCCAGCAGTGCATTTTTGTCCTCTGTAGTGGACAAGAGTTGCACAGCTATAAGAGAGTGTCCAACATACAACACTTTTAAAATTCACTCAAATCAGCAGCTCCTAGAAAACCAGAGATGCATTCATTTTTACTTGACATACATTTCATCACCCATACACTTTCTCTGTTTAGTTGTACATAAGTATATAGGTGACTGTATAGGAAAATGCCCCTGTGATCATACTATGTCTATTTGTTTTTTGTTTATTTATTTTGATTATGCCTGTCATCATTATTTGTATTTTTACTTTTTTAAATTATTTATTGCAAATGAGTGATATACTAACGGCTGTTTTATGTCTTGTTTCTGTCACCTGCCTAGGGACTGCAAATGAAAAGTAGTTATTTTTACTAATTCTGACATATTTACTATACATAGGTGTATTTTTTATACAGCGATGTTAATAAATGTGCATGGTCCCTATTAAATAAACCAATAAAATAAAACAAATTATTTATTTTGAGTGATATTTTGCTTTTTTAAATGGACTTATGCCTTTTAAAAAATTTCCCTGTGGTCTACATAAACTGTAAATCCTATGCTTGGGTCTGAATTCTTCATTAATTCAACTCTACGGGTCCATCTTCAACCCTAATTTTGAGTAATGACACGAAAAAGGTCGTTTTGAGCGCCGGCCTTTTTTAATGCAAATGAACCACTTTGCGCCCCACCCCCTCCAGGATGTTGGTTGTGCTGCTCTGTCCTGTTCAGCTACTTGTGTTCATTAATACAACCAACAATTGAACATATTAGGTAATCGGCTCAAAGTTTGGACATATTTTCAGTTTTTACTGCAACCGCTGCTGCTGACAAACAGTTATGGCGTACTTGGACAAATGTTCATCAGAAGTCTTGACCTTATATGTGCCAATGTCATGACGTAACTAGTTATAAAACGTAACAAATTAAGCAGGAATTGAAATGTGTTGCAGAAATCCACTAGATTTTTGCCAGAATGAATATAAAGATAGCTTTGCAGCACCTGGAGGGTTCAAATTCAAACTTTTGGAACTATTAGGGTCCAAATACACAAATAAATGAACTAAAGACTAATAACAGTGGGTTTAACCCTTTTTGAAGGTCTTGGGTTCATATAGATTGGTCTTCAGACTGGGATCCAAAATTAAAAAAAAAAAAAAAAAGAAAAAGAAAAAGTGGGTTTAGCAAAATATGACCCGTTTAATTAAAAAAAATAAAAACTAATTATCTGAAAAGCTGTGGCCTCATATGGTTTCCAATCAAGGCAATTATATAATATAAAAAAAACCAAAAACTTTTACTTACTGGGTCTCAGGAGGTTATTTATAATACAGTGTCATAGTCCAAAAACACCTTAATCAAACACAAAGACTGCAGCGCTGAAGTGAGGATACGAGGACCAATTCACCAAAGGAACAAAAAAGGAAACAACACTGAAAAGGAATTTTAAGCATCTTTTCAATATCTTTTGTGAATAGATGCTAGTCTAGGTTATATTTTTTTTAACCACACATCCTTTGATTGGTTCTTTGTGAGCATTTGTAGCACTTCTTTCCTTTCAACCTTTTCAGGCATGTGAAGTAAGCTCTTGAAAAATGTATATTGCTCTTAAAATGTACTACAAAGGCTGAGAATAAATATGAAACAGGTGTCAACATTCTCCACAAAATTATTTTATTGGTAAAAAAAGATATGCCTTCAAGTTTGAAAAAATAAAGCTGTGGAATTCTTCTTTTTAAGCACACATAACAGGCATAGAGTCAAAGGAAAACCTGTACAAGGCCACTGTGTGGGGCTGGACACTTTAAAAAAAACATGGCCACATAATCACAGTGTTGTTTTTTTGTTTTTTTTCAATATTTCTGGAAATCCTCACTGCACTGAATTAAAGCCAAGCGCCTTTGCATGAGAAAAGAGAGAGAAAGTAATATTTCCTTATTTGTGGAATCTCAACAAGTATATTCATATGTCTCATGTGACAAAAAGTAAGCCAAGCTCTCTCTCTCTCTCTCTCTCTCTCTCTCTCTCACATGCACTTTTAATAGGAATTTATTTTTGCAGTCTGACAATCCATTCAGCTGTGGACATAAGTATTTATCACTGGTGCGCTTCCGAGGAGTGCACTAACAAATCACTTTGGAAGGGGCTTTAATTAATGGCGCATAGTATGTGAGACAAAATGAGTGTTTCCACACTCTATTAGCATGTATGATAAATATACCTGTCTGACTGCTGCTCAAGACATTTCACATTAAGTATCATCTAATGGTGTCACTGAGGTGGAAGATACACCAACATGTGGTTCTAGTGATTGGAATGGCAAAAAGAGGTTTATAGTGCACTAGTCGCTACCTCACGAATATGATGCTGCTGTAAAATATAATGTCATTGGTTCATTAAACAAATATAGCAAACGTTATTGAAAGTAAAGCTAATTAAAATGAAGACATTTGATCACATGTACATTTGGTAATTGACTAAATATTAGCACAAATCTATTTAGGTTCACCCAATCCCTGGATATTTATATTTTTACTAATGGGCTGTTCACAATAATGCTGATATTTAACAAAATTAACAATTTCTTTTATGTTTGGTTGTGAAAAAGATTTAAAGCAGATTTTCAAGATTTAAAGCTATACTGTATGATTTTGCATTTTTACACTTTTCTTTTGTCATCTTCAAATGCTCCTAATAAGCATGTGTCAAACTAAAATGTAAAAGAAATCCACCAGGTATTGAAAGTCAAAAATGTTTAATTCTCATATATTGCTCATATTTCTGATAAAAGTCTGACCAATAATTTTATTCGGTCCGAATGAAATAACTGGCCGAGCCTGGCTGAGCCTCCTGTCAATCATCCATTATCGCTGTCCCCACCTCCCATATGTGTCCCTCTGAATCTGATGCTTCACTCGCGCTGCTCCTCCTGTCACTGACCACAGTCTCCTGTCTAAGGCTGTGAGTGGATAGAACTCAAATGCACATATGGAAGGGACAAAGCGGATTTATTAACAGAAACAACAACCAAGGGGAACAAACAGAAGAACCTGACTGCAGCAGTCAGAGTCCGGTGAGGGATGGAGAAAAAAGTCCAGGAGTCTGGTGTACTTGACTCCACAGACAGGTCTGCACAAAGGTCAGCTTTTATGACCGCGGGACTCATACACGTACATACACTTGGTGTTACACAATGTAGGATGATGTAGGATGATAAATGTATGGACAATGAAACCTCAAATGTCCACGGAAAATTTGTGGAGGCCACGCGCTCACAGTGCGTGCGCCCATCCCCTGTGCACCTCATCGCCCAGGTGATGAGGTGCAGTGACACTGACCCAGCGCTGCACAGATCAGACTCTTAAAGGTGCGGGAGACTTTCGTGACCAATTTTTCATCAGATCTGTAAAACCTCAGTCATAGCCTAAGTATCATGAATCTGTAAGTCTTTCTGTGATTACTCACCTGAATATCCTGCATTATGGTGAACAATTTTGAAGTGCCATCACCAGAAACAAATCATGTGTTTACATTCTGAGCCGGGAGGTCACTTAGGCATCTTTGGAATTTTGTCACGACCTGCATTGTGGGAAACGGATATTATGTGGATGAAACAAACACAATGCGGAAACATCTAAAACATGGAAACGGCTAGAGGAATATGCATAGAGGGAAGGGAGCTCCTGCTGTTTCCGCGTCGTGTTCGTAGCAGCTGCCGCTGTCAGGTGGCAGCGCGAGCCTCCGTTTCCCACAATGCACGTCGCGACAAATTCCAAAGATGCCTGATGTTTATGGTGGATGGCACTTCGAAATTGTTCATCATAATGCAAGAGATTCAGGTGAGTAATCACAGAAAGACTTAAAAATTTGTGATACTTTGGCTCTAACTGAGGTTTTACAGATCTGATGAAAAATTGGCCACGAAAGTCTCCCGCAGCTTTAGATACAGGGTCTACTGATGAAACAGGGGCCGCAGCAGGTGGATGATGTGTCTGATTGCTGAGGGAGGGGTCCGCGGACACGCCAAAGCGGACCAGACCTCCGCCTCCACCTCTGTGCACATCAGGTGAGAGGAGGGGAGAGTCAGAGCTCAGGCAGGGAAAAGCGGGCGGGGCTTTGGAGGGAGGCGGGTTGTTCATGTTCAAATTTTTACCAAGTGCCGTGAGACATGCCACATCGGCAGGTATCGCTTTAATACAAGATTAGCTAAATGTTATGCTACACTTTTTTTTGTGTATGTCTGTTGCGCTTTGTGTAATGTGCCTGCATATGAAACATCAAATATTGCTCATGCAAGTGTATAAGTCAGTGTTTCACCTTCAGGAAAGCTGGTAAATCGATACATTAAAAGGATACTCTAGAAATATTCAAACCAAGATTAAAGATAGCTGGTAAGATTATAATTAAACTTGTCATTGTTGCTCAACTTCGGGACACACTAAAGCAGTAGTTCCCAACCTTTTTTGGCTCGTGACACCATGTTAACGTCACAAATTTCTGGCAACCCCAGACATTGAAAACGGAAACTTTTTTTTTTGGCTAAAATTAATTTGTTTTTGATCATGTAATAGTTTGCTATACTATGTTGCTAATGGTCGTTAATTTTAGACAACATTTAGTCTATATAATGTATGTTATTATGGATGGAGGCAGAAAAGCCAAGTTGAGATTACTGCACAAAGTGAGAATTTTATTTTCCTTGGTCAGGATATGTACAGTCAGTTCATCTTGGATTTACAAAGCTGCAAATTAATACTGAATAAACAATAACTCAAACTACGAATTATGACAGAGCTGCAGCAACTGAAACTGACCACAATGAACATTTGAAAGATAAACAGTACCACAGTGCTTCAGTTTCAGCTTCAGAGTTTGTCATGTCTTATGTATTGTGATTGTCTCTCTCAACTCACCATATATTTTTTATTAGTAAGGTTCTTTTTTTTTTTTTGGCAATTACTAGAAATTTCCAGGTGACCCCATGTGGGGTCCCGACCCCAAGGCTGAAAAACACTGCACTAAAGCTTCCGCAAGCAGTTGTGTCCAATTTTACCTAAGCATTCATGGTGTCCAAAGTCCTAAAAAACTATCAACTGTTATAGTGTGTATAAAGATGTTTTATTTCTGTTGTTATTTTATTAAGCCAGTGTTGTGTGGAATGTATTAAGGCTCTAGTACAATTGCTTTATTTTTATAATGATTTGACAGCATCATGTTATGTAATCTCTGCCCTCTCTACTTCTATACATTCAAATTTATATGGAGTGTTGTGTTTTATGAGTTTTCTGTCCATATCTCTTTTATTGTGTTGTGTTGTTTTCTATGTTTTAGCGTCTTTGCTTGGGTCTTGTTTTTTTCAATTGTATCCTGCGGTGGTGCCCTTCTGGTTTGTCTGTCAAAGCACTTTGTAAACTCAGTTTTTAAAGATGCAATATAAATAAAAATTATTATTATTATGATTATTATTCTAGTACAATGAATTACATTATAACTGTCCTTCATTTTGCGAAGTTTTCAAGGATGAATTTTTAACAAAACAGCTTTTTAAAATTTATTTATTATTATTAATCAAAGCAACTAAGTTGATCAACTGTAGTGCACTGAAAATATGAAAAAAAATCAATGGGTGACTTTAAACAGTGGGAAATAAAGGTTAATATACAAGGATTAGACTTCATTTGAGAGGTAGGGTCTTATAATGTTTAACAAGTGATTTAAACTCATCACTTTCCATGTAGCTAAGATGTAACCCTAACCCTGAAATGTGTTACCAATGATCCGGAAGATATTTACTCTATCAAATGAGAAAATGTTGATTTCCTTTATTAAGGATCTTGGTTTATGTAGTGCAGGAAGACAGGCAGAAGTCTTCATGGGATGTGTTTGTAAAACTATACAAGGCATCTGCTTCTATACAGAGAGCAAAGAAAACCGAAAGAAAAAAACAACAAATGAACAAGCAGGCAAAAAAAAATACAACACACATTTTCAGGGCTGGAGTTTCAAAGACACAATCAATATACTGCAAACATTACAGCCCCATTTAGTTATGTCCACATATTTTTGTTCTTGAACTCAAAGAGCTTTGACTAGTTTTGTAATTTTAACTCAGCTCTTCTAATTTTCAAAAGTTTAACATTCATAAATTCATTGTCTTGACTGTTTGAAAGCTTTTTCATCTAGGTGCAAGTTGAAAAAGAAAGACAAAAAGTGGCAGGATGGGGAAGGGGGTCTGTGCGATACAGAGCAAATAGTTACCACCACATTTGAGTGGTGAACTATAAACTGATGGCAATGTTGATGCATGGACATAATCAGCTATATACACACTGCAGACAAATCATGTATTTGAATTTAGACTGATTTAGGGACACTTAGAGGTCAGTGATGAAGGACTACTGTCAGTGATGGAAGGAGTCTATGCGCCAGACAACTGCCTATCACTTGAGGCGGAGTAATATATGATTAAAGTACCACGTGCAAAATGAAGCAGACTAACGTCGTTGTGTGCTAAGGGTGGACGATAGTGGGAATTTTGGTATCGATCTGATACCAAGTAAATACAGGTCTAGTATCACAGATTCCAATACTAATACTGACACTTTTTATTTGAAATGTCATGATCGTTGAATCCTACTATAATGCATGCTCTGTGTCCGATCAATGTGTGATCGATGTTGCGGCACAGGAGGGCATATGGGTACAATGCCGCTGTTGCACTACGGGAGGGCGCTATCGTATAATGGCACCACGGGTACAATACCGCTAGTAATTTTGTGATTTTGCCTTTAGTTAGTTGATTATGATTATGATAAAACAAGGGATAAAGATTTTAGGCAAATAAACTTGTTTTATTAACTAACTACAATATAAAACAATTTAACAGTATAAAAAATAGCATAATTCCCTTTTTACAACACAAAATTCACTAATGCAAAATAACAAAAAAGCAACAATGTAAAAAAAAAATATAAATATAACAATGTCAACAACAGAGAGTTGCACAGACAGACTTAGAAAGAAGTTGTGCTCGCATGAACTCTGAGGAAATTTGAGTAATTTGCTGGACGTATAGAAGTGAAACTGCAACACAAGTATTGATCTCATCACGCTACTATCAATCCGATCTGACACTCACCTTGGTATTGATACTATTGATATCTAGATCGATACGCCCAGCCCTATAGTATGCATTTTTGCAGATTTTTCCCTAGTGGAGGACATTGCCAAGAGGTGAGTTAACATTTTATCAAAATGTTTGGCATTTTCTTTAATAACTGTAGGTGTTCACATGTAATGTTATGTTAAAAGAGTTATTTGTGTTTGTCGTGCTCACCAACTTTTTTGCACATGACCTGGTTCGGCTCAGATGGGATAGACGTTATCACTGCGAGTTACATTAGTTTGAAATACAGCCGAAATCTATTTTTTTTCCAGTTCATGAAATACTGAAGTTTTTTGCCCATAACACCCCACTCCTCAATTAACCAGGAGTTAAGCCTGTTAACCAGCCTACCTTAGTGCACTACCTTTGCTAGTGCACAGTAACATTACTAATATTAGCGAGTTAGCTTACTGTTCAGAGCTAAACAGGTGTTACTGTGGCTCAAAGATTTGCAATTGGACGATCCTCTCTCGTGCCTCGCATTGTTGTATAGTAAGTGGGATAAATATCTATAAACAGTGTTTCCCATCAATGACAGTCTGTTGCGGCCGACTATAGTGTCATGATCTGAGGATATTTTAATATTTGAGTATTTCTCCCAACACGAAAAAAAACGGTCCCCAGTAGGTTAAACGGATAAAGGATAAACAAGCAGACACACGTGCAGAATCTCTCTATCAAAGCAGGTCTCCGAGATGAGAAAAACGAGGCTGATAAGGTAAACTTAAGGTCTCTCCAGGTTTGGTTTTGGGAAGCATAGTAACGTTAAATTCATGAGCAACTTGCAGCCGCTTCAAGGTTTGTTCTTTGAGCATATTTCTCGCAAAAGTTAGAGTGAAATACAGTTTTAAATACGTTTGATAAACGGCAACTGCCAACGCTCATAAAAAAATTTACGTTTTTTTTATTAAGGTGTCTCAGTGAAGATCTATTTTTTAACACAGGATAGATGGAAGAAAAGCAAATGAATTAACGCTGACTACCCTTTTGACTCACGTTTACATTATATACCATCAAATTACCGGGTAATAGAGCCAAATCTCACTATTATATTTTTAACATTTTTAATAATTTCTCCATCATTGTTCATGTAATTAATGATTTATTCTCTCAGTGAAGAAAAGGGCAGTATTTTTAAGATGGAACATGTCCCTGAAGAGTCTGAGTGGCTCATTTTTTAGTAGATTTTTTAACACTTTCGTATTGAAGTATATTTAAATGTGATCCTTGTATTTTGTCCACACTTTCTGACAGTACAACTCACTATTAAAGTCTGTTGTTTCAAGAATTAGAGCAACACCATTTAAAATAAAGCACAACCAAAATGTAGTATTTTAACCTTTGTAAGACTATAATTTGTGCAGAGCAGTTGCATTATCATGCTTAAGTTTTGATGAAGATTTTCTGTTGTTTATGTGTAGCTTAAAGCTCAGTCTGCTTAACCACTTAATTGTTTAAAGTAAATGTGAGACCAGTTTTAAAGTCTCTATGATATATCTGTTAGCCAATATTAGCCTATCACAGATAGATAGATCACTATTGGTATTTTGTCCAATATGTGCCAAAATGTGGTAAAAGTGTTAGGTAAGGTAAGTGTTAAAAATAGCTCTGTTCAGGAAGGCATCACTTCTGTAGAGTGTTTTATCAGTAACACGGTCCTCTGCTCTGTAGAATACAGAAGAGAACATTTCTGGTATCCCGCTACCACACTCATCCAATCAGGAGAGAGGATTCCAAAAATGTATTACAGTAGAACTGGAGAGAGACTAGGTGTCATGACCTGGCTCAAAAGGTCCCAACAAAAAAGGGAGACAACACCATGTTAAACTTTCCATCTCTTTTGAACATATTTAAGCAAATTAAATAAGCAAACAAATCTTAAATAAGTCAAATTGGACCAAATTAAAGATTTAATTATATGAGATGTGGAAGTTAATTAAGTCAGTGGTGTAGGATATGCATGAGTAGAAATGGTGTGTGAAAGTGTTGTAAGTTGCAAGCAAAAATGAATTAACCTAACCAAACAACTACCGTGGATACCTGAGGAGAGAAGATCAGGTCAGGGAGAGAGTCAGAGAGAGAGTAAGAATCACCGGAGGAGCTTAAGTAATCTCTGCACACCGGGCTCAGGTGTGCAGCGTCACTCTAACGAGCTGCAACTCACAGCCACCACAGTCCTTAATATATATCAGAGTAGCGACACTTCCATAGACTCCCGTCGTCAAAGAAATACGCACCTTCTTTTGGGTCATGGAGGGGCCAATAGTTCCAAATATTGAGTGTAACACTGTCAGAACACTTTCATTTCTATTGCAACTGATCTAGCAACTCCAAGTTAATAAGATATCGTCATCTTTCAAATTATTGATTGTATTTCCTGTATTAGCGGACATACATGTTGTAAATTCAATTGTCTTTGGTTAGGGTTTGTATAAATTTACATCTTAAACAACTGTTACGTTCAATTGTCACCTGTAGCCCTATAGTTAGCTAGCGTGATTTGGCCAGCTGTTTAGATTTAACCACTAAAACCACAAATTATGGAGTTTTTAAGATAAGGTAATGTTAGTACAATTGTTGTTATCAGTGGGTTTTATTTTAGTTGTTTTTGCTGAACCTGGTGGTGTTTGGTTAAGTTTGTTGGCTGAGGTCATTTGCTAATTAGGAGGAGAGTTGATGTAGAGCTGAGCTCTGCCAACAAAAGTTCATTAAAGTTATTATTCATTAGTTAAAGGAAGCAAAACTTCTGTCACTTGGCGTTTGTAAGAGCCAACTCATCCCATTAGAATTCTGTTGAGTTTGCTAATGTTGAGTTTTTAATGAGTTTAGCATCCATGCTAATGCTAATATGCTAAGTTTGCCTCTATGCTGTCTGCTGGTTAATGTGGTCTTGTGTGTGTTATCAGAGCAGAGCTTGGCAGACACATAGTGTTCACAGCTAACCACTGTTTTCTGCTTGTACCTCAGTCCTATAATAGTAAAACCTACAAATGGTAAATTGTCTGTCTCCTTACCAGTACAGTACAACTGCAGAATGGATGAACTTGTAAAGGTAGCACCTCTCACGTAAGTAGCCTATCCAAGCCAACACCAACCTTTCCCCACAAAATTTAAATTTTCAAAGTAATAAAGTCAGTCCTTTCAGTGGTCAACAACTACTCAAAAGTATAAAGCACACAACAGTACATACAGTAGTGACAACGGTTGTGTGTGGTTTATTTTGAGATTTACCATGCTCACTGTTGTTTCTCCCGTTAAATAACATGGGAGCGCTTAGTTTGTTTGGACCTATTCAGGCTTACATGAACAACTTGATCACCAGAGCGGCGACATCAAAGTGTGTCATAACTTTCTTTATAGGGCTCTGATACCACCAGTTGGAGACACACCTCCAAGCTGACATCACAACCTAATGACAGTCATCACACTGGGAGACCCACAATCTTCAGAAAAGAAACACAAAGTGTGTGGTATGTATTGGGTGATTGCCAACTTACCCATAAGACTTACATCAACATTATCATCAATATATTTAGCTGTTTTGTGCAGAACTGTGCACATTAAACAGTATGGTTACAGCAAGGTTTTAGAACCACCGAAGAGATCTCTAGCATTTAGAGACCATAGGTGTATTTTTCCAAAGGCTTGGGTCTTATTTCAAAGGTACTGTTTCGTATGTGACCGCAGATAACTTAGTGCACACTCACTTGCTGGATACCAAGAGTCGTTCAATGTAGATAAATTTCGCAGATTTTGTTTAGCTCATCGGTTAGACATTCAGAAGTACAAAGTCAGAGGTGGGACTTTTCCTTTGAGAACACCAGAACTGTTTAATGAAGCTGTCAGTTTGCTTCAGACATCTGATGTCTCATGTATTGATGGTTTAAAAAAAGACTGTCCTTTAAGAAGACTTGCCCATTTTCATCAAAGGGTTTCCGCCTGATTTTCCCCACAATTTGCTAGAAGGAATTGTCCCAGTGGAACTGTGTATATGTCTTTCAGATCTGATTTCTCATAAGTATTTCACTCTGAACGAGCTTAATGAAAGAGTAGCATCATTTCCCTTTCAGTTTTATGACAAAACTAACAGACCTCAAACAATACAAACAAACTTTTCAAAAAATGGAACTGGAACTGTTGGTGGCAAAGGGCATGAGAACTGGGTGCTTCTGAGATTTCTTCCACTGCTGATTGGCCACAAAATTCCAGAAAGACAAAAAAACTTGGTCTGTTATCCTTGAATTGAAAGGCATTGTAGAGTTGTTATCCAGCCCCTCATTCACAACAGAATCCCTATGTCACAAAAATCTTTGACCATAGACAGTTGCTGTTAAATACATTCCCTGCCACCAAACTACGGCCTAAACATCATTATCTTGAACATTATTCTGAGCTGATCCAAAAATTTGGTCCTCTTATTGAATTCTGGACAATATGATTTGAGGCAAAACATTCTTTCATGAAAAAAGTGGTCCACAATGCTAGCAACTTTGAAAACATTATGCATATTGATATATTATTTGGAGATGCCACTGATTTTCAAACGAAGCGTTGAGCCTGGGCATGTATCAATTGTCTCTGCGAGTGTCTTAGATGCTGCTAGTAGGAGAACATTATAGAATAAATTTCAAGGTTTGGATGCTGTTTCACTCACCTTCACTGCTTATTTGGGACAACATATTCTAAAGGAATGGTGCTCTCAGTTGGACAGACAAGTGGACTGTCAGATTTTGGGACAGTACTGGAGATCTGTGTAGTGGATGGTTGCACGTCATTCATTACTGAGCTATTCAAAACTGCCTTCCTTGAGCATCTCAGGTGTTACCAGCTTGCCAAAAGAGACCCTGCCGCAACTGTGGTTGTTGATCTTGACATTCTGAATGACTACACCCCCCCTGCTACCTACTCCGTCAGAGGAAAGCTGCTTATCACTCCAAGGACATTCTTGTTACATGAAGGTAATGATTAATACAGGATAGTTACTGCTTGCTCAGCACAGCCACATATACTTTATTGCTGCACATGCCCCTGTTTCATCGTTCAGATATGCATCTGTCTTCAAAAGATCATCCCGTTAATGTAATGTGTTATCTTATTTGTCCACTGTGTTTCTGCGTCTTGCCATACCTCATCGATGATTCTACGAGTTATCGTCTCCCCTCAGGAAATAAGGCACGTCACCCTACAGGATGTTCCCTCATCAGTTGATGAGCTGTGTGTAGTACTGCAGAACATTCTGGGCAGGGCACTTCATTTTACAGTTTGAAGACTCAGACTTTGGTCATGAGCTCTGCAATTTGACCAACATCAAGGACCAACCAATAGAGCGGGCCACGCTGAAAATTTTGTTCACATCCTCTGAAGCACTTTCTGTCTCCACATTAGATACTGCAGGCATTAGTTCCCTGACTAGTTGTGAAAGAGTGAAATACTGGACAGACTTGCTAATATCATGTCCAAAATCACAGCCTATCCTAGCAAAGACCATTATGAAAGTGTAGCCAAAGCTCTTGTTGCAAAGCACTCTTGTCTCAGAGAGTCAGGGTCAGGTGAAGGATGGTATTGCTGGATATTCACCTTGAGATTCAAGATGGGAAATTACCGTCAAGTATTGATGGCAGCTGGATGCCTGGAAGTTCTCGTAAATAAAAGGAAAAAGGGAAAGAGAAGTTCCAATCCAGTCAAGAGGTCAAAAAAGGGAGTGATCCACTACCTTTCAGAGCCACCCAAGGAAAGGCCGTTATCAAATCAGAGAGGGATTGTGAGACCATGGTTCTGGAAGTGTAGAAGAGAGATCCAGACTTACAGCTCCTGGATGAACTGATGGTTGCAACATTCTCACAGAGAAGAAAGGAGATCATTGGTGATGAGCCACTCATCTCTGCAGTCATGGACAGATGGCCTGCACTGTTTTGTGAGAGACGGGTAGGTATTGGCTGACTGAGTAATGTGTCAGAAGTGTTATATTTTGTTTTGTCGTCAGAAAATACTACCACTCAAGCACTTGAGATTAGTTTACTCCAGTGGTCCTCAATGGGGAGACGCACACACCAGGGGGCAGGGGGGGTGTGTCATCATCGTGACATCATCGTGCAACCCTAACCCTATCCTTATAATCACTAGGCACATTTGTAGAATTACATATTGAGGTCCAGATTTGTCTGTTTCACCTAAGCATGGAGTTCAGAAGAATTGTCACTAAGAATTGTCACTTACTGGAGTCAGTCCAACAGGGACTAGATGCCATGGTGCCAAGTCTTTTGCAGTTGTACAAAGCTGCTGTTGCATCAAGCAGAAGGGTGACCTTAAGTGGTGTTCTCAAGTGTCTTCAAAAAGAGGTATGTTTTGTCTAGAGAAACTCTTTTACTCTTGTAACTAGTTGGAATTCTAGCTTAGATATTGAAGTCACCCACTCTTGTTCTTTTTGCTGTTTCCTGGTTTGTTTGTTTTTTGAGGACACAAACCAAAACAGAAGAACAGCTGCCCTTCTTGGTCTTCCAATATTTCTGTCAGAAGATTCTTTGGACACAGTCAGGATGTGTGAAGTAAGTCACTATATTAACACATTTCACATCACACTTAAGTTACATTTCTTTCACTTATTTACAGTATTACAATAGTCACAGTCCTATATGACTTAAGAGATGTGCACACAGGTTTTGCTATGTGAATGGGCGCAATCTACTGCCTTAACCTCGAGTACCCCCAAAACTTGAAGTACGCCTTTGAATTCCTTCAGAGAGTCAGCATGAATGTTAAACCAGACCAGTGCTCAGCAAGAATCCATGGTTTCAGAAATAAACTGCTCAGATACCGCCTCTAAGCAAAACTATACACATTTCTAGCTCCTGCAAGGAGGAAGATGTTTTCGCTACTGTTGAATTGTTCTTCATACATTGTTCATGTTTTCAGCTGTGTAGTTTGTACACTGCAGGTTAGGTATGGACAAGGCTGCTGAGATAACACCTTTAAAGAAATGAATGTGCTTCTCAAGCCCTTAGAGGAAACTTCTTTGGACTCTTGCATTGTTCTTAACAAGCATTTTGTTTTCAGAAAGTCAGGTATAGACAAAGCAAGTCAAGAATTGGAAGAATTTTTTTGAGGCCCCAGCTTTCCAAAAAACTTTTTACTTTACAGTTGTTTTAAATGTGTCATTTTTCTAGACAAGGACATATACAGTTTAATTCTACAGAGCTTTCAGCATCCCTTATTTTGTCTCAGTGCAGCCCCACTGTGTCTTCATTTTCTCCATCAGGAATTCTCATCTCTAGTTTTAGACATCTGTGGGAACCAGCAGATTTGTTTACACATTTGCTTTTTGGGGCTAAGTTTATATGAAACTGGCATTGCTACCTCATATTATACCTGTGACATAACCTCTACCCATCTGTCTCTCAACCAGGAGTGGAAGGTCAAAACTGTGAGAATGAAATGTTGAAAAATATTTTACTGTGAGGACATGTTTATTATCAATATGCTCCATTGTTCTTGTTCTTCTGAAGTTTTTTTTTTTTTTTTTACCTGTTGGCTCATATTTGCCTCATTGTTCAGCCAAGCCAAAGGGTCAAATCTGGTCCGTGGTCTGAATTTGTGAATGCAAAAAATTACACTAAAGATATTAACAGTCAAGGGTGACAAACTCACTTTACTTCAGGAGCCACATACAGACCATTCCAATCTCAGGGTCGGACCAGTAAAATACTAGCATAATAACCTATAAGTAATGACAACTCCAAAATTTTCTCTTGGTTTAGTCTAAAAAAGTAAAATTACATGAAAATGTTTACATTTACAAACTATCTTTTCACAAAAAGTGTGACAAATGTGCACAAATATGAACAACCTGAAAAATAAGTGCAATTTTAACAGTATTCTGCCTGTTACTAAATGTTTTGTGTGTTTGTAGAGCTACTTTGATCTGTACATTGTAATGTACATGTATAAATGATGAAGTGAGACATAGTATTGTTAAAAATTTGACTTATTTTTCATAAGAAACTTCAAGTTGTTCGTGGTTGTTCATGTTCTTCAGGTTTTTTTAAAGGACCTTTTGAGATGTAAACATTTTCATAATGGAATTTTGCTTTTTTTCCACTGTTATTATTTCTCCTGGTTTGGTCCACTTAAGAGCCAATATGTGGCTCCTGAACTAAAATGAGTTTGAGATCCCTGCTTTAGAAGGTGTTACTATGAGCAGACTTTATGTATGTATGATGTCTAACTTGAGAAGTTGATTCACACTATCACTGCAGCACCGTGGCAGAAAATGTGAGATCCTATTTGATATGGCTTATGGCTGATAGAATGATATTTTGAGGTTGTTTTTGAGGTATGTTTGAGGCTTTTCTTCAAATAAATGTTATTTCTGAACAACTGCAAGAATTCAGTGAGATGTTTATTAAACATAGTAAACTTGCAATTATTAGGCAAGATAACTCATACATTTAACTTGAAAATAATTTGATGTTTAAAACCTCTTAATTTAAGTTTTTATAATTCAGAAATGTGTGTTTGTTTAACTAGGTAAGTCAAGCTTGTTTGCAATGATAATGTAAAATAAATCTTTGTTTTAACGCAAAGTATTAAGTTGTAACAAGTGATTAACAGTTGAATCAGCTTTCAGAACTTTGAAATGAAAGTTGGGACAGTGACAACAATGTAGTGAAGTCAACTTTATGAGCTTTAATATCTGAGTTTAAACAATGGTATTACGAGTCACATTTTCAAGGCAGCAGGTGAACTTTCATTTGCAGCTTTAACCAACTTGAAGCGTCTTACAGTGTAGTAGAATTCAGAGCACACTACATGTGTCTCATTAATAAAACACTGTCTCAATAACAATATCTGCCTACTGCTGTTTGCGTTTGTTTCCAAAAAAAAAAAAAGAAAAAAGAAATAAAATAATCCTTTTGCCCAAATGCAGAGAACAAAGACACACAAAAGACAGTGTATCAATGTGCTGCCTAGAGGGATCAATGACAGAACAAAAATAAGCCTGATGTGGAAGAGCTAGATTGCCTCTATCAAGATAGTTTACAGTGCTAACAATCCAGGAATAAAGCTTTTCAATGAAATGCCAATCATTAAACCTGCACACAGAACAATGGCCACCTCTGGCTATTGAACATTACATCCATTATCAAGATGGATCTGTAGTGTCTTTAATGGACGGGTGACCTGTGTAACCCATGAGCACGTGTGTGTTTCTGCACAGTCTGGACGCTTGTTGGGACTCAGGATTCACCGCCGTCCCCATGATTAGCACAAGTTTCATGGCAATTTACAGAGCTCCATATAACACAAGCATTCTTTCTCTCAAATTAATTAGCTTAAATTAGATGTCAAAGTGGTTAATTATTATGATGAATGTTTTATTGCAATAATAGTGAGAGGAATTAGAACAATGTTAAATCGGGGCGCACACACTCAATGCAGAGTTGTCAGAGAGAGTAATGGGTATAATTCATTTAATGGGAACAAAAATACCCACAGATTTTAATAGCAAGGACAGAGTATGTGAAAGAGGGAGGGAGAAAGAGAGACAGAGGAGGAATAATGAATGCATCCGTATATGTAACTCATCTCCTTTTGTCGTATATGGAGCTAAATGAGGAGAGGCTGAGCAGAATCTCTAAGCTCTGCTGTATTTGCTTTGCTGCACACAGAAGCACACTTTGAATAGAAATGAAGACAAAGCCCTCTCAGAGCGCAGCTATAAATTGATAATATACTATGTGAATGCTTTGACAAGAGTCATAATATTAAGAGGTAGACTGAGCTCCGCGCTCAGATCAACTATAGTAGAGTTTGTTATCGTTTCATTCACTCCTGAGTCTCAGACACTGTATTTCTACATACGTCTTAACACGAGACCTCTTTTCACATCTATTCTCTACTGAAAATATGTACGCAAGTTGAGTAATAATTGTCACAGTCTGCCCTGCCATACCTCTCACCGTACCTCACCTCATCAACCACATCTGCTTCACCTGTTGCACCCAGCTGTCCCCAATCAGCTGGTCAGGATAAGCAGGGTAGAGTCATCCACCCATTGCCAGATTGTCTTTGGATCTTGCGCAGACTTTCCGGTGTGTTTCTCGTGCCTATGTTCCTGTTTCTGACCCTGCCTGTTTTGACCATGTCTCCTCACCTCAGCCCTGGTAACCCGACCTGCTTTTCTGTCTGGGACCACGAGATAAATGTTCTGGATCTGGGGCGCCGATAAGGGGGTGGTAAACATGACAAATTCATGGGCCCCAGCATTTGTGGGAGGCCCGTAGAGCAGTGGAGAGGGTCCAGTGGATACAGGTTAGAAGTTGTGAAAATTTTGTGTAAGGTCTGCTGTATAATAGAGGCATAGAAGTTGGGAGTCGGATGTTGAAAGCATGTTAAGTTTCAGTTTTGTTTCACGCTAGCGTAAGGGACCTAATGTACGAACCACACCTCCAGTTCCACAACGTGTATGCTTTCATTGGGCCCTGTTAGAAATTTATAATATTACACTATTAGACTATATTCTGTAAACAACAGGTGTCCAGAGCACGAGTCATGGATGGGTTGTGATGGCATATTCTGTAAGAATGTCTAGACATATCCACTCAGGACACGTCTACCATTTCTTCTCTACCTGCTTGTTTCCCTTCCAGTTTGGGACCAGAGCGGCCTGTTGCCCTTGGGGAAGATCAGGCCATAGGATGGGTGGCAGAGGTGCGCAAACTCAGTCACTGAGCCCAAGCATCACCGTATTTTGGATACCTAAGCCAATGGTGAACTTGATTGACATCATTATGTTTAGACACTTGGACCAATGGTTGTAATATTCATATTCTTTTATAAGACTTCCTGGTGTCGGTCAGTCAACTGCTGCATCTTGCTGTATGTACTTGACTCCCTGTAAGTAAAATCTTCTCATTCCAGAATCCAGTGACTCTGTCTTTTGTCTCAGCGTGTATCACAGAATTTTTCTATCAGGCCCACAATTGGCAGCAGCGCCCCTGTTCTGGATAGTCTGCTTTTTGCCTGCCTGTGATGATGTGGCGATTGGCGACCCAGCGTCATTGTTCACCAGCTATGTCCTGGTTACCCACATCGCCTCAGTTTGAGATCCACCCACCTTCCCCCCGGTTCCAACTCCTCAAACCTCCATCCCACATCCTGAGCACCTGTTCTCTCAGGGGTCATCGTCCCAGAGCCATGTTAGCTGTTGTCAAGGGTGAGTCACAGACTCGGCATTCCAGCTTGCCTGTTTGGCAGCGTTTGTGTCTGCCACATTACAACCCTGGGTTTGAGTCCTGGCTGTGCACTCAACCTCCAATATTCTCTGCACCCAATAAGTCATCAAACACTTTGATTATTACCCTGCTGTTGCCTGCCTATTTGTAAATGAACTCTTTTGCAAATAAAGTATGCTGATCTCCGCACCCAAAGAACTGTGTAGCATTTGGGTCCTCCTTTCTCCACCACCCCTCACAAACAATAATCAAACACATGCTGAACATGTATTTTTTAAATCAAATTTCCAATATCTTCAAGGCTTTTAATGCACACGAGACTAGTGATATACAGTTTAATTAAGATGCCCTAAAATAAGTAATGTGAGTACAGAATGATCTCTCACACTTAATGTTAAATTAGCATTACCATTGGAAACACTGTCAAAATTACATTGTTGTGTCAGATAATTAAGCCCATAATGTACTTAACTGGTGCATTACTGCATAGATTCAGGCAGTTTTCAAAACTAAAGCAGTTTTCCATTTTCAGACAAATAATTGTATTGGTCTGAATATGGTAATTTTAAAAGAAAAGAAAGATGCAATGTCAATGAAATGTAAAACCTCTGGTATGGTCTGAATGCAAGTGACCCAAACAGCATCCATCCACCCACCCAGACCGAACAGTGAATACATTTATATGCACACTAATACTCCACTATGATTCTGAGTACAACAGTTTTCTGAATTTGACAGATGACATGTGAACAGCATATTTCATTTGGATGTTCTGAATGAGCCTTTTTCCAAATGGGCAGATTTTCATATTAAGAAGTGGGATACACTGATATACCAGTTTAATGAGTATTCTTTGAAGCTGTATCTGTATCTCATTTGCAGGTTTTACTGTAGGCTGAAACATGGTCCTGGCTTACTGCACAGTCAGTTGGAATAGATCAAAGATCCTCTCTGGTAAAGATGCATTCTCCAAAGAAAAGTCCATATTTTTGGTCAGAATGAGAAACACTCCCTCTTTTAGACATTATAAAAATAAATAACAGCAGGTTGTTGGATATGTGAATATACTGAAAGAAGAAGGCATTTAAAGGGATGAAACATGGCACACGGGAACGTCTATTACCAATAGGAAAATGTTAAAACGAAAACACTAGATGGCTGCATGTACAGAGGAAAATTAGCTCAATCTTCATTAATGGCTCACATAGTGTAAGTCTGTTCCAGAATAAGGTGAAAAAAAAAAAGAATATTTTGTGCATGATCACTGAAAAGTCCAAAAAGACTTAAACGACTGTGAAAATGCTCACCGTCTGAACTGAATATCCATTACGCCTTCTGGGATATTCACATCAGATATTCTGCAGAAGTGTGATGGGACATTTTGTGTCAGTCTGCTCTGTGATTGCCTGCAAAACAGTTGTGGGTCAGTCGGACTCAACCTTCACCTGGTGTCTCATCATATCTGCAGAGACGCTGTCATCCGCTCTCACTGTTTGCTTTACAGTGAGAAAAGACTGGTCCGTTGCTTCAGCTCCACTCGAAAGGTCCTCAGTCTTCACTTGCCAGATGCATCCTTGAGATGATCGACAGCTCACTCTGCTGTCCATTACTTGATTTTAAGTGGGTTGTTAGTGGGTTGTATTCAGTGCCTGGTACACATGGACAATGTAGACATTACAAGTATATGTGGAAAACCGGGTAGCATGATACATTACTCCTAATAGCCTCATTTTTGAGAATAGCTTCAGGTTACATTCCTTGACTGCTTCATTTGTAAGACAGTCACAAAAAATTTATAATATATTTAATTCATACAAAATCCTTGACTTAAGATTTGCCACAGACTACTACTACTCCTTAAATCTAGACACTTACAGACCTTGCTTGCATGTCAGCAGTGTCTCACTAAAAACCAGCATTAAGACAAATTAACCCAAAATGCACAACTTATCCGATTTGTCTGATCCCACTGATCTGAGGCAACAACAGTTCATATCAGGCCTCAAAATCCTACACCTGTTTCAGTGCTGATTTCAACAACAGCCATTGCTGCATCTTGAATGCGGCAGTTAACCTCATGCACTGGTGTGTATGTGTGCAGGGGGGGTGTTGCATGGAGTGCATGCAAGTCAGGATCATCTGTTCTTGAGGTCATGTCAGCACAATCTTTGTGCTTGGGCTGCCTGACCTGACTTGTACCCCTTCGCTGGTCCAAATAGGGCCTAAGCTGTCTGGCCTCACCATATGTTGGCTAACACATCACCTCTGCCACCAAGGACCCGTTCACCCTTCACCCACCATACAGACCTGCACTCAAAATAGTTCTGACTTTGAAATTCCCTTTACACCATTGCTACATGCCACCGACAGTAAGCATTTCATTTCGCAGGCGTGAACTACTGAGGAAACGTGCATCAAAGCAAAAATATCTTTGGTATGTCTTTTTTTTTTATTTTTTTATGGTAAGTGGAGATACTTATGCAACATCTCAAGTGTTTCTGAACATTATAAAATTAGCTGAAAGTCGCCAAAAGTATGTTCAAGGTTCAATGTGGTACACTTGTGGAGAAATGTATGTATGTATTAATCAGTCATTTATTTTCACAGTTTAAAAATGTGCACTTTACCCAACTGTCATTATTGGCTACATTCAAGATAACAGCCTGTGCACTGATTTTTTATGTAGAGGACGTGGGTGCCTCAGCGCTCTTCTACAGAAGCAACACTAACTACCATTAACTTAGAAATGAAGCCCGCGAACGTTAATAAGCAAACGGCTTCCAGCACATAAGCACTGAAGTATGGCTGGGTACCAAACTTTGGCACTCTTACAGAACAGACCAAACTGCTTAGAAAACTGTGTGGAAAAAATGTCTGTTACTGGATTTCAGTACTGAGGGAGGAAATCTTAACAGAGTCAGTACAGGCAGAAAGAAAGGATAGCTTTTATACTTTTATACCTTCAAGTGTGATCTAACTCATTTGATTTAATAAATGCAAGGAGGCCGAAACATAAAGCTAAAGAGTTGAATCAGACAAGTGAAGCTACCATATGATTATTTAACACAGGTAAGCTGAAAAAAAAAAAAAGTTTATTTATTCTAAGCCAACATATCAGTATGTGTACTAGTATTGGAAGTTGTTGACCAATACCCAGCTCTTCACACAAGCTCCTCCAAATGTTTGATAGTATGTGATAAAGACTGAGTAAAGAGTATTTTTATTCCATTTAGCGCCCATGTTAAGTACATGATTGTTTTTTCAAGTATACATTTCAGCTTATTATTAAATTAAATACATGTGAATGCCATTCAGTGTGTTTTAGTGAAATATTTTCTAAACCCTCTGTTTCTTCATGGAAGTCTCCCCATATAAGGTGAAAAAGAATTTGGACATTTATACTCAAAATCCTAACACAGTCCATCGCTTCCCAAAGGTTCTCAGTGGGGTTCTGGTCTAGACTCTGTGGTGGACAATCCATGTGTGAAAATCATGTCTCATGCTCCTTGAACCACTCTGTCACAAGATAGATGAGTCCACTGAATCTTAATGCTCTACATCAAACTGATGATTGTTTAAGGAATAAACGCTCCTCACTGCATCAGTTAAAGGGTTAAAGGACTTTTAGCAGCTGAAACATATTAATTGCAGCAGTAATTATCCACTGGAAGGATCTGAATTATTTAATGAGTTAAATCCAGGGATGTTTTTTGTATAGATATTCATGTTTGAGTCATGATCAATTCCAGGAACTTGTATCAACATCTAAAGTGGGGTATACACCTAAGGAATTTCTAAATCTGAGAAGATTTTTTATCTGGTACAGACTCCACATATGAAGACAAAAAATCAGTCATTGAACAGTTTTGATCGTACTGTGTGGTGTGCTCCGATTATTTCAACACAGCACACCGCACACATAACGACTCTGTCCCACCACCGATCCAGAATCTAGTCCTTCAAGCCAGAAATCTCACGTGATCAAACGTGATTTAACAAAAATTAAAAAGAAGAAACACTCAGGAGCAAAAAGGTCCGGTAATTCTCAAAAACATTCGGGGACGGATTAAAAAAAATAGAAAAAGAATAAGAATTTTCATGGTTACAGGTAAAATTAAATGACTTGCAGGTGGATAACGGGCAAGGAAATGAAAAAAAAATAAAATTTGTGGATTAAAATAATTTACAGGACATTTAATGATGATGATCATCTAATTTTACCGTGGTTGATCCACATCCGGTTTTATTTTGAAGTGAGCTTCACGACTGTTTACATCCGGCCACAGTTATCATTAAGCAGCACATATTACAGATTTATTGATGGCGTACATTTTAGGCAAAAAATGAAGCTCTTAAAAGTGAGTTATGTGTAGACAATGTGTTTAATCACAGGTCGGTTCGGGTTGCGGGTCTATTGTACCTGGGTACGGTCGGGTGCGGGTTTGGAAAAGTAGACCCATGCAGGACTCTGCTCAGGAGCAGTTGGCTTTCCCCACACATGAAGATTTTTTTGTCGTAAATATTGAACAAGTTTAATATTTACAATTGTCGGCCCCGACCTGTTTCAGAGCTGATGATCGGGACAAATTCATTCTTAACACACCTCTTATAAGACATAACATAATCTGGCGTTTGCCATCCTTGGTCAGGAGGGGGAAAATCGAGACAAAAACAGCTCGATTATCTTTAAGTGTGTACCCCGCTTAACTCTCCATGTAGCACTTTAACCAAACTAATGCTTCAGTTTATTCAATACTTTGTTTTCTGATGAACTAATGACCGCTGTTGTCCATTAAATCTTTGGTGTGACCCTTGTTTCTTCATAAATTGTTCTCTGAGACTTTTTTTTTGATGTAGGTAAGTTGCTTCAAGCAAGTTGCATTCAGGGTTAACAAGGTGAGACTGTAATGAGTAGTGGAGAGAGGACCCAGATGTAACACACTCACAATCAAAAAAGGCCTTTATTTAGATTTGAGCAGAAGCAAACTGAGTAGAGGGAGAACTCAGATAAACAGGTGTGTGAACTGGATTTGAACCCAGGTCTCTGACATTGCAGGCAAGAACAATAGCTCAGGTTTAGAAAGACGGTGGAAGAAGGAAGCAGAGCAACAACAAAAGGCAGGTAACTGGAACCGCACGCTGGCTTGAATGGGAATTGGACTCTGGCTTGATCTGGTACCGGACTCTGGTTTGAACGGGAACTGGACTCTGGCTTGAACTGGACTCTGGCTAGATCTGGACCCAGACTCTGGTTTGAATGCGAACCAGAATCTGGCTAGATCTGGAACCAGACTCTGGTTTGAATGCGAACCAGAATCTGGCTAGATCTGGAACCAGATTCTGCTTTGAGCCAGAACCAGACTCTAGCTTGAACCACACTCTGGCTAGATCTGGAACGGGACTCTGGTTTGATAGGGAACTAGACTTTGGCTTGAACCAGACTCTGGCTAGATCTGGAACCAGACTCTGCTTTGAATGGGAACTGGACTCTGGCTTGAACTGGACTCTGGCTAGATCTGGACCCCAGACTCTGGTTTGAATGCGAACCGGAAACTGGCTAGATCTGGAACCAGACTCTGGTTTGGGCCAGATCCAGACTCTGGCTTGAACCGGACTCTGGCTAGATCTGGAACCAATCTCTTCCATGAACCAGAACCGGACTCTGGCTCGGACAAGGACTCAGATGTCAACAAGACCAGCAGAGCTAAGGGAAGCCGGGTCTGTAAAATACCACGCTGTCACAGGCAGACGAGAAGCAGGATTCACAGGCGGGTCTCGTGGCAGATCTTGTAGTCGTAGGCAGTTCGGTTTACCGGGGTAGAGACAAGGAGACGCGGTCAGGGTCTTAGACTAAAATAGATTATGTGTAGAAAAGTGGAGCAAAAAATGGCTATGGGGGCTGCCATGTTGCTTCGGTTGGAGTCACATCCAATGGAATCTTATCAGCCATCAGTAATTACAACTGTCAGTCCTGTATAGAACCCCGTAGGTCTGTGGAAGCATCAAAGCCTCCAAAAACAACCTGAAATCTGAGCCATAGAGTAAGAGCTGTAGTCTTAGTTTCAGACCACTTGACTTCCATTATGCTGACCTTTAACAATGGGCTGAAGCTTTAGACATGTGCAGTCAAAAATACCATATATTACAGTGATATGACTGAATTTATCAAGTCAGTTACTGAAATTTGAGGAAGAAGAACTGGAAACTAAAGTACAGCTTGTTCTACATTTTTGCTCCCAGAAATGTGTTTACATGAAACACCTGCAGGTACAGATCCTGTACGTTAAAACCCCTTGATCCTTCAAAAAAAAAAAAACAGTATATAATGTACTAGCGGTAGATTACGTACACTGTTCATTTTAACAACACACACATTTGAGATGTACATACTAATTTAATTATATTGGAAGTGTGTGATCCTCTCAGGGGGATGAACAGACGGCTCTGTTTACTGTATATTCCAACAATAGCATGGCTCTGTGTGTCTTATGTTCCGGCAACTGAACATTCCTTAAAGTGGTCGTTTGATGTTGTGATCAGGATGCAAGATTGAATGCCTGTGCGTGTGTGTAACAGTGTGTGTGATTTAGGTTACGTCTTCTCATCTGGTCTTGGCATTATGGAGTCAAGCTTGTTTTCTTTTTTCCTCCTCCTTTGCCTCGCAAGTTGCTCCCACCATCTGGCACCAGGCTTTGAAAACCAGGCCAAGTCTCTCCCACCAGAATGGCATGAAAATATACCCGCGTATACGCAGACGTCCTGTCGCTCTCTCTCAAGTCAGCTGCAGACTACATGAAAGATAACAGGGCTTCTGATTTTAATGGTACGAAGAGGAATTTGATAGGTCAGTCAACTTGTGGTTTTTGAGGGTGAAATTTAACCTTTTAAGATCCCCTCTTTTCCTGGTACCCTAACCCTAAGGCTAGAGTTAGCACAGTGCGTACTCTGTAGTCTTCAGGCTTTGTGGATTCTGGTGGATATACTGGGTGGATATTGTCCGTACATGTGCAGTGGTACCAGACTATGCAATGGATAATCTATAAAACCCAGCACGGGATGATTTCAGCTGAAGATCTAGCTTCAACTGATACATCTATTATTGTCATTTCTTTTAACCTGTAAAACATCTAATTTCTGTCATGGAACCTTATCCATGGGCTGGGGAAAGTGTTATAAGTGTATAGCAGTGAACATCTTCTGGTTTTTCTGTTTAAGCCTTTATAGGGCACTCATAGAAAGACTTAGTGTGTTATTGCAGGGCATAACAAGAGGTTATTACTTTGGTGATTTTTTTTCTTTTTTTATTATTATTATTATTATTATTATTATTATTATTATTATTATTATTATTATTATTATTGTTGTTGTTGTTGTATTATAGAAAATCCAGGTCAGTAAAGTTTGATTCCTTACCTGTAAGTGGCATAAATAAATAAATAAATAAATAAATAAATAAATAAATAAATAAATAAATAAGCAAGTAAATAAATAAATAAAAAACCCAAGAACTATATATACTTTGTGCCATTCAAAACAGATGAAGTAAGCCTTATTTCAAGATAAACCAACTTGGATTAAGACAGAGCTTAGTCCTTCACTAATATAACAGAATATTTTTTTCTCAATTTTTTTCCTTTTCTTTTTTTTTTTTTTTTTTTTACTAATCTTCACCTTAATTTGCTAAAACTAAGAAAACAAAATATGCAATTGCTTATATTTAGTGTATTTCCCAAAAGTTATTTTTAGTAACCTCTTTTTAAAACCAGTATTTTATGCTTATTTTAAGCCTTCTGTATATAATTAGCACCATTAAAAATGTACAGGTCAGAATAATATGTATATTTGGAGATGTTTCAAATTAATTGGTTTGGGGTTACCTTTGGGCATTAGAGAATGAATTGTAGACAAATTGTGATCAGCTTAACACCTTTATTCAGTGCACTGAATACAGGTACTCCATCGGGTCCTCCATCTTGTACACCACCCGATACAGACTGATTGATTATAAGAATACATAGCAACCCTGACTCACTGCTGATGATGTTGAGTGTTAAATAAACTGCTCTTATGAGCCATTCTGGTTGTGATTTCTGTAGAAACAAGAAATAAGGACAGGCTTTAGGTTTTAAGGTTTAGTTTTAAGATGAAATAAGCCTTGTTTCAAGATAAACCAATGTGGATTAAGACAGAGCTTAGTCCTTCACTAATACTGAGTATTTTCTCTCACATTTTAAAAATTTTTTTTTTTTACTAATCTTCAGCTTAATTTGCTAAAACTAAGAAAACAAACTATGCGATTGCTTATATTTACTATATTTCACAAAAGTTATTTTAAGTAACCTCCTTTTAAAACCAGTATTTTATGCTTATTTTAAGCCGTCTAAATATACTTAGTGCCATTAAAAAGACATGGGTCAAAATAATATGTATATTTGAAGATAACTAATTGGTTTGGGGTTACCTTCATATTAAAGAGGGAAGCACTGGTCATTAGAGAAGGCATTCTGCACAAATTGTGATTAACTTAAAACGTTTATTAAGTCACTGAATACAGATACAGTCTACTCTCGTTAAACTGCCCACCGTTATACCGCCATTTTCGTTCACCGCCGACCAAAATCATTGCACAAAAATCCCCAATGCATTATTCCATTAGCTACCGCCATTTCCGCCTATCGCCATCCGCTAGCCCAGTTCCATGCACAAACAACACTTATACCATTGATTTCCCGACCGTTATACTGCCAGCGTGATTGCCATCGAGTACACATAAATTTTAACAATGCACTGAAACAAACGCGCCAGACGCTGATCGCGACAAGCTACGAGTAGGTCTACGGAACGGCCACCGTTCATTTATCGCAGAACACTCAGTAGGTCAGGATGTCGAGGAAGAGGACGTGGGATTAAGCCAAAGCCTCAAGATGAAGGGGTGTCATTTCCCGACACAGTATAATAATGCTTAAAATGTTTCCCCACTTTAAATAATCCCTTACAACATAACAGAATCAAGATTTATTTAGAAACGTAATTAGAACGGGTTAACGGAGGCAGCATAGACATCATATAGTAAAGACATGCACATTATGGACGCAACCCGTTGTAACACCATTTTCGCTATACCGCCAATTTGGCCGTGAATGGAAGTTGGCGGTATAACGAGAGTAGACTGTACTCAGAAATGCAAAGTGCCATCATTCAATATCAGGTGTGTCCACCTCTGGCTTCCAAACAAGCAGTGGTAGCGACAACGCATGGAACTGACAAGTCTCATGATCCTGTCCGATCTGGCACCAATCTGACGATGACAACACAGACGGCGAGTGACTTCACCATAGTTCAGACCTGCTCGAAACATGCCAATGGCACGTTCTCTCTGTTGTATCGTAAGTCGTGGCATTTTGAGCTGGCAAAAACATTTCGCCATTTTCTTTGCTGCCTTTATATCGGCTATTGACCACACCTAAAGTTACTGGTCAAGCGTGACTCTGTTCAAGAGATTCCACTCAATGTCCGACATTAAAGGATTAGTCCAAATGCTGAAATCACACGTTGGGAATGAAAAAAATACAACTGTTAACTGTTTTATTCATCTCGTGAGCAACATATTCAAAGTAGGCACCTGAGCAAATCATTTTCTGGAAATTACACCACATGTTTGGACCGTGTGTTTTTAATGGTGTTACGTACATAAAAAATACAAGAAAATACATCTAAGATGAAAGGAACATGCATTTTAGAACATTAGAACATCACTTTTAGAACATTAGACCAACATAAGTGCTGATCCAGACACCTGTCCACATCCACATGATCCCTTTGAACATCATTCCTTACATTAGTACCATTACTTCATGGTACCTAACAAAGCAGGTACACTCACTGTTCATACAGAGGTGGACCTTACAGACCCGCTAGACCACATTGGACCTGAGATTGTTGCCTCACTGTCCTCACGGGAAGTGTTGCTGTCACGGTTTTATAATGTATGCAGAAATTACCGAAAATAGTCACTTGCCCAATAAAGGGTTAACATGAAACACAACCGAGACAACATTAGGTTCAATGTGGCTCAAATGTGACCCTGACCCTAACCCTAAAATGGGTATCCAGGGACCAGACACATGTTAAACAAAATCTTCCTACTGCATGAAGGTGACTTGTATTCTAGTTTAGATTAAAAATCAAATGCACAATTAAAAGACTGCTTAACATCTTTTTTAACTGGGTCAAAACCTAATCTGCACAGAGAATCAGAGAGGGAGCTTAGTTAAACGAGACAGGCTGGAGAAAGAGACAGGCGGACTGAAGGGGAGAATGGGTTCAGAGCTCCAGTGACTTGTTTGTGTAGTTAACTTTCTGCTCCCGTCAGCGTGGAGGAACTCCATTGACTCTCTTCTATCGGAGGCCAGGGTCATTTGCATAACCTATTCCCCTCTCTCGCAGCCAGTTGCCTCAGCCTTTCCCCTTAGTCTCTGTTTACTCTGAGCAGCCGGGGCCATGTTGGATTGCACCGCCGCTGTGCTGTGTCGATTCCCCTGTCCGTGGCTGGGCTTTAATTGCCTTGGTTTTATGCTGGGTCAGGCTGTGTCCGATACACACTCCTTAGTAGGCCTTATTGTGACAATGACCTTTAAATTGCTCTCTCTTTCTCTCTCTCTCTCTCTCTCTCTCTCACTCTCACAAATACAGTCTCTTGTTTTTCTTTTTATTTACTGGGAAATTACTTTCTATAGAGCAGGCCTGGGTATTTTCGGCCCGCGGGCCACATACGGCCCATTAACTGACCCTGACTGGCCCGCATGAGGTCATTGGCCAATTAAAAGTCAATACAAATATATATCATTGTAATACATGCAACCAATACAAGGACACTGCTTTTATTTTGAAGGATCTGCTAAATTAACCCTATAATGCCAAACATATCACATTTGATACATGAGTTTTGAAGGTTAGGGGGACTCGGTGGTGCAGTGGTTAGCACTCCTGCCTCACAGCAAGAAGGTCCTGGGTTCGATTCCAACACCAGTCGATGGGGGTGGGTGGGGTGGAGTTTGCATGTTTTCTCTGTGTCTGCGTGGGTTCTCTCCGGGTACTCCAGCTTCCTCCCACTATCCAAATACATGCACTGATAGGTTAATTGGTTAATCTAAATTGTCCATAGGTGTGAATGTAACAGTGACTGTTTGTCTCTATACAGAGGTTGGACAAAATAATGGAAACACCTTAAAAAATCAACAAAATATAATTTAATATGGTGTAGGTCCGCCTTTTGCGGCAATTACAGCCTCAATTCTCCGAGGTATTGATTCATACAACTTGTGAATTGTTTCCAAAGGAATTTTAAGCCATTCTTCAGTTAGAATACCCTCCAAGTCTTTTAGAGACGATGGCGGTGGAAATCGACGTCTTACTTGAATCTCTAAAACTGACCATAAATGCTCAATAATGTTGAGGTCTGGGGACTGTGCCGACCATACGAGATGCTCAACTTCATTAGAATGTTCCTCATGCCATTCTTTAACAATTCTAGCTGTATGGATTGGGGCATTATCATCTTGAGGTGAAGGTGTTTCCATTATTTTGTCCAACCCCTGTATGTCAGCCCTGTGATGAACTGGCGAAGTGTCCAGGGTGTACCCCGCCTTCGCCCTTAAGTAGCTGGGATGGGCTCAAAGTGACCCCCATGACCCTAGTGAGGATAAAGCAGGTTCAGAAAATGAATGAATGAATGAGTTTTGACGCCTGTGACATAATCAGTGTGATATTTTTTCTCTTGAAAAACCTGATGTATACAATTAGATACATGTAATACATGGATAATCCACCAGAGGGGAGAAATTCATTCACCGGAGGCCTTTCCAGTGACACTACAAGATTGCCATTAATGAGGAAGGAGGCAGAACTTTGCCAATTTTGAAAAGGAATTACCAATTTGTTAGACATGTTTGTGTTATATTATGTTTTTGTTTGATTAAAAATAATAATATTTGAGCATTGAGACCTGATATATCAAATATGATACAAAATTGAAACTCATACATGGAAACTGATATTTAAAAAAAAAATTTTGGGGTTGTTCAGAAGGACCAATAAAGGCTCCAGTTTCAAAGAACTGTAATTTTCTGTCAATGATTTAATGGTTCAAGCTTTATCGGGTTAACATTTTTTCGCATGCACTTAGCATAAGGCTTATGCACTGATTGGTTTGTTGGTCAGCTAATGCCAAAATAAAGAAAGATTGATTCAGAAGGCAGAGTTTTTAATAAGGCATGGACTGTTAGTATTTCTTCACTGATGTCAGAGGTAAAGAAAAAGAAAAGGAGCTGACATATGCAAACAAAGGTGGATGGATTTATTATTTTTCATGTAAAGTTAATGTGGAGCTGGTTTTGCACATTTTCAAAAATGTTTTTGTGAATATTCATTAAGTTTGTGTAGTCTGTGCTCCACATTTTCATTGTATTGTTTCATTTACTGTTTTTATAGAGATATATATTGAGCAGAACTACAAGTGTATTTAACCGGCCCTTAACAACCGTCAAAGTTCCTTGTGGCATCATAAGAAAATGAATAGCCCACCCCTGTTATAGAGACTCCCGTAGTCTTAAACAGAACCAAACGAATTATTATCTTTCTTTCGCACACTGAAAATATGTATTAGTTCATATCTAACTCAATTTCAAAGGGATTTAGAAAAAAAATGCAGTATTTGTCCATAAATGGTCATATTAATGTTAAATATGTCATGTATCAAAAGTATAAAGTCTGAACACTGGCTTTAATTTCCTGTTTGTGATGTTCCACATTGCTCCTCATGAGTAGCCATTGTAAATCTTCAATTAAATGTCCTGAAACCAATAAAAGTAATAAAAAACAGCGGTTCAATAATAATGAGCTGCTGATTTTGCACTGCTTCAACTGCTCATTCTGTATCCACGATGAGACGTATCCTTTTATTCACCCATACAAAGGTGTGGAGGTATTATTGTATTTGTCATTCTCTGTCAAGGAGATGGGGAGAAGATGTCACCCACAGCATCACATTTGTTTTCCATAATCCACGCTGAATCATAACAGCTGCTGCATTGCTCTCGGTGGAGATTTGGCCAACTGGTGACCGACTGACATCATGGATGTGGAGTGTTAAACATTTGAATATGGTTCAGTCCAGTAGCGTTGTGGTCCCTGGAGAAGTGGGTATAGTCTCAAATTTTGCTTTTTTTTTTTTTTTTTAAGTAGTCCTGAAAAACACCATGTTTTAGAAGCAGTGACATGTCAGACTACTCTATTTAGTTCACCCATAAATCCATCAGTAGTTTTTGCTCACTATTATAAAATTATCATGACTTGATCAGGAGCAGTTTGTAGGTTTTACTGGTCACACAAGCAGCCGCATGAATGTCAAATGTATTCAACATGAGGCAAACATAGGATAACATTAGCCTTTCATAACGTTAGCCTTTCATAACGTTAGCCTACTCACACAGTTTAACTATTGGCGACGCCATCTCTTCTCCTCTAACAGTGACTCATTCTGAAACCACCTTAAAACTTACCTCAGAATCATGTATTCCATGAAAGTAGGTTCTCTCTATATGTGTCACTCACTTGAGACTCATTTATTCTGCCTTTCTCGTTCGCATTTCCAATAATCGGGCACCTTTCAACGAGATGTGCGGTGACCTGTCAATCAACTGGGGTGGTACTGGTTCCAGAGGTGTCCAATCAGGTTTCAGAGGTGGCCAGAGCTAGTTAGCAATATTTTCCTCGACATGACCCGCCCTACTTTGCCTCTGATTGGATCTTTAGTCCTCATGCCTAAAGTTAACCAGTCTAATCAGTGACAGCAGCGAGTACTAGCCAATTAGAAGCAGAGTAGGGTGGGTCATGGCTTCACCATCCTAGGGGGAAAAATGAACAATTTCTATATATCTAATATCTAATCTCCCGTTCATAGGCAAAGTACTGGAAAAGATAGTCTCTGCTCAAATACATCACTATCTCAAAGAGAATAACATCTTAGAGGAATTCCAATCAGGCTTCAGGGCTGGTCATAGCACTGAGACCACCCTCACCAAAATAATCAGTGACCTCAGGCTCAACTCTGATGCCAACAAGGTCTCAATCCTGGTCCTCCTTGACCTAAGTGCTGCATTTGATACAATTGATCATGACATCCTGATTAATCGGCTAGAAAAGCTCGTAGGTCTCTCTGACAGTGTACTACAGTGGTTCAAAACGTATATTAAGGGAAGACAGTACTACGTCAGGCTTGGAGATCACGTGTCAAACACACATGATACATGCTATGGGGTTCCACAAGGGAGCTGCCTGGGTCCACTACTATTCTCCTTATATATGCTGCCACTTGGAGATATCATCAGAAAACATAATGTTAGCTTCCATAGCTACGCGGACGACACACAAATATACATCTCCGCAGAACCCAATGACGTGACAGCCATCCATTCCATTACAAACTGCCTCACAGCAATGAATCAATGGATGTGCAGGAACTTTCTGGAACTGAATGAGGAAAAAACTGAAATCCTGCTTGTTGGCCCAAAAGCAAAAAGGGAAATGCTGATGAGTAGGATGGGCAAACTCACTTCCTGGATCAAACCAGAAGTGACAAGTCTGGGAGTCATTATAGACTCAGACTTAAACTTTAAGTCCCACATAAAGAAAGTCACTAAAACATCATTCTTCCACCTCAGAAACATAGCCAAAGTAATGCCGGTTATAAATTGAAAGGATGCTGAAAAACTGGTCCATGCTTTTATCTCCAGCAGACTGGACTACTGTAATGCACTCCTTACAGGTCTCCCAAAAAGCAGCACAGACAGACTTCAGCTGATTCAGAACTCTGCAGCTAGGTTATTAACCAAAACCAAGAAGAGAGAGCACATTACTCCAGTGTTGGTTTCCCTGCACTGGCTACCGGTAACCTACAGAATTGATTTTAAGATACTACTCCTCACGTATAAAGCTCTAAATGGAACCGGACCAAGTTACATTGCAAACTCACTGATCGATTATGTACAAACTAGAACACTGAGGTCATCAAACGCAGGTTTACTAGCGACTCCCAGAAATATTACAAAGAAAATGGGGGACGCAGCCTTTACTAACTATGCACCAAAGTTATGGAATACAATTCCAAAAGACATTAGAGAAGCCAGTTCACTGAATATATTTAAAACCAAATTAAAAACATTTTTATTCTCATTAGCCTTTGAAAGGAGATAAAAATGGGGTCACAATTCAGGAACCAGGAATGTGCGGTTTTTCATTTTTATTTTATTTATTGTATTTCTGTTTTTATTTTTTATTTTATTGTATTTCAAATTTCATCTTATTTCTTGCACTTCAAAAATTCTATGTATAATCAAATATTTTAATGTGCGCTGTTTTTATATTTATTTTTATTTTATTGTATTTCTAATCAAATCTAAATGTATTTTAATATTGTATTTTTTTCAATCAATGTGAAGCACTTTGGGCTACAATTTCTGTATGAAAGGTGCTATACAAATAAAGTTTATTATTATTATTATTATTATTATTATTATTATTATTATTATTATTATTATTATTATTAATTTGGCTCAGATATTAGTGAATGGTGCACATCAGAGGGATTTAGAAGTGGGTATACGCAATGCTGATGGAAAAATAAGTATGTATACACTGTATACCAGAGTATACCCTGGACTACACCACTGGTTCAGTCAGTAGAGCGCAGTTTTTAACAGGACCAAGGATAATGAGAACTACACGCTGAAATTAAAGCCTTATTCACTTTGGACCATTCACAAGTCAAGTCTGTACTTTAGCTGAATTGTTCCTTGGACCTGACCACTATTAATGGCGTACTACTTACAGATAACTGAAGACAGAATAGAATAGAATAGAATAGAATAGAATAGAATAGAATAGAATAGAATAGAATAGAATAGAATAGAATAGAACAGAATAGAATAGAATAGGCTTTATTGTCGTTACACCAGTTGTTCAACGCAGCCATCTTTGTTTGCTTTGTTTGCTATGTTGCTATTGTGAAACTTCCCCTGGACCACAATGCAAACCCCACGGCCAGTTAGGATCAAATGGAACCATTTTTTGGTTCATTTACAAGTAGGGATGTCAAACTCATTTTAGTTCAGGGGCGACATTCAGCCCAGTATGATGTGAAATGGGCTGAACCAGTAAAATCAGAACAGTGGAAAAAAGTAAAATGACATTAGGAAATTGTTTACACCTACAAAGTTTCCTTAAAAAATGTGAGTAGCATGAACATCCTGAAAATATTTGCAATAAAATAGGCTAATTACAATTTTTACAATATTATGCTTCAGCTTATCATTTACACATGTGCATTACAAATTACAGATCACAGTGGATCTACAAATACACAAAACATTTGATCTACATTTTGACAGTTCAAGTTCAGTTTGCTGTCCATCAGTTGCATCCATGTGTCTGTCTACCCCCCCCCCCCCCATCCCCCTCTCTTTTTCTCCTCCTTTACCCTCTCTCTTTAACCCCACCTGGTCAAGGCAGATGACCATCCCCCAGGAGTTAGGGTCTACTCCAGGTTTCTGCTGTTAAAAGGAAGTTTTTCCTTCCACTGTCACCAGTCACAAGTGTTTGCTCCTGGAGGATTCTGTTGGTTTCTGTAAATTGGCTTGAGAGTCTGGTTTCAACTGGCTCTATATTTAAAGTGTAATGAAGTAACTTTTGTTATGATTTGGTGCTATGCAAATGAAATTTGATTGATTGACTGATTTAATAATGGGCAGAACATTGGTAAAATTGCACTTACTTCTTATAAGACATTTCAGGTTGTTCATATTTGTTCAAGTTATGAATTTTTTTGTTAAACTATAGTTTTGAAATGTAAACATTTTCATGTATTTTCACTTTTCTTGTATTAAAAAAAAAAAAAAAAACATTTGGAGTTGTCATTATTTATAGGTTATTATGACAGTATTTTGCTGGTCTGACCCACTTGAGATCATATTGGTATTTATGTAGCCCCTGAACTATAATGATTTTAAAATCCTCGATTGTTAATATGTTCGGTGTAATTTCTGCATTTTACAAATTCATCCCACGGGCCAGATTGGACCCTTTGGCAGGCCGGCTATGGCCTGTGGGCCCTATGTTTGACATCTTTGATTTACAGAGTGGAAATGCTAATAGTAAGAAGAAGAAATTTTATTCGTAATGCACTTTACATTTTTATTTAAAAATTTCAAAGTGCTACAGGCAGGGTACAATAAATACAGAGAATAAAAATAGAAAATAAGTAAGACAGATATATAGATGCTTTTGAATTCTGACTAGTTCCAGGAAGTTATGCAAGTCTGTGATGAAAATGAACAAAAAGCCAACATCAGACACATTTGTAGATGATGACATAGAACTGTACATAGGTGTATATAGTCTGTTCCCATAGACATTTGGTCTAGTTCATAATACGCTCTGCTGTCATCATCTACTGTAGGTATGCTACATGTCCCTGTATTTCTAACATTTCCAAAGTATTACACAGATGTGAGCAGCCCTCGAGGGTTATATACATATCAGAAGAGGCGACATAAGCTGGTTTCCAAGGTTACGTGCCCCCAAATGGTAAGGATGCTTTCAGGAGGTGACATGTATTCACACCATGATCAGTGCGTCTAAAAAGACACATTCTACAGTGGATTTACTCCAAAAGTAACATTAGTGTAGATTTTGTGTATGTAGTACTTAGTTTGGGTAAGACAGTAATGAGTAATGAAGTCACATAGAAATACCCTGTTTGTACCCACACTAACAGTAACAAGCAGTTGACCGAAGTATGCTGAAAGTCTAGAGGTCAACTTTGATGGTAGATGTTACTAAACAAGCTCACCTCAACAAATAAAGTACAAGAAGTCTGCACAGTTGCCACATCTCAGTATTCAAGACTTTCACTCAACAGAAGGATGAAGGTAACTAACAATTATGCTTTTGTTAAAAAAATATCTGAAAATCAATTTTATCCACCCTAGATACTATTTCATACAATTAAATACATTTTCTTTTTGTGGAAGGAGATTAAATGATTTCAGATGACTCACGTACCCATCATCCTCCTGTTAAGCATTTGACTTTCTATTTTCTTTTTAATTTTCTTTTTTATCCCACTATTATTGCCGCATTACCCAAGTGTTTTTGCAGCTTCTCAAAAAAGGTGCAGGCAAGAGTGTTTGAATGGTGGCAATTAGATTCAGTGATAATGAATTATTGCCCTGCGAACACATACAAAAGATGATGATGAGGCCTGAAGAAAAGAAAGGAAATAACAAAAAACATGGTTAACTTCCGACTTGTAGAGCTGGCATAGTTTAACAGTTGCATAGCACTGGCACAGGTGCTCTCAACTGTGTGCCATCTAGTTTAGTGGAGCAGCCAGCAAGATCAAAGAGGCAAACATCAAAACACTGGAAGACTCCAGGATGCTGTGTTTCTGAAGCACCGCTTCTTCTTTATTGTCTTCAGAGCATCAGCGTGCCCAGATTAACGTGCACTGTTATCACTTTTGACTCACTCAGGCAAAGAGGTAAAGTGAGGATTGCCAAAAGTATATTCTTTCCAAACTTTGAAGAGAGGATAAAAAATATGAAATATGACTGTGCAGTAGATGAGAGCAGCCAAAATGACTTACTGGGCTCAGATTTTTGCAAATAATTACCTGGGAATTATAAAGTTTAAGGCAGCAAACGTCAAGTGGCAGACAAAAAGCAAACGTGATCGCAGCTTCTATGTGGCCAGGAGAATATTTAGAAATTCAAGAAATATGACAAGAAAAATTTGTTCTTGTATTCACGTAGTATTATTTCTATATTAAATGAATTAATTAAAAAACAAGTGAGATGGAGATCATTTGAGTTCATTTACCAACCTTAGATATGTACTAGGGATGCACCGATACCACTTTTTTCCAGACAAGTACAAGTACAAGTGCTTACATTTGATTACTTGCCGATACCGAGTACCAATATGAGCACTTAATAATCCCATTACAGTTCTTAGTTAGTTTTGAAAATGTGCTTTATTGTCATTGTCATTAGTCTGACTGTAACAAAATGCTGCTACTGACATTTAATGTGTTGGAATGAGCGTTTCTCAATCAATCCACCAGCCAACCATACTGGACAAATACCACGAAGAGGAGTAAAGTTTTTTGAGAAGAAGAAAGTCAGTAATAACAAACATGGTGACGACAGAGGAGGTCATACTAATGTGGATGGTAATATTGGTATTGATGAGGGTAGTTGTCATAAATATGTCAATTTTTCACTAACTCACACAGTCGATCTTTGAAAATATCCGCTACCTCCATGGTACTGCTTCTCCGTTTGGGTTCGCACAGAGCTTCATAAGATAATTTGATAATCTTTATATGGCTCTGGGTACACCTCTGCTAGCTCCTGGACAACAGACAGAATTACGTGTAGAATGTAGACAGAGGACGAACAATGTGTGTTTGTATCGGAGCACTTTTACGAGTATGAGTATTACTACACACACCCAGTATCGGACCGATACCTGATACTGCTATCAGTGCTTCCCTTTTATATATCATACGCTCAACTTGACTATAAATCTATCTTCTATTCAGGGCTGTAGAGTGTAAAAACCTGTAAGAAACATCACTCAGACTGCACCTTTACACAATTATATTCATGAGATTACACATTCCAGCCAACTCGTCACAGTCAACAGCTTCTTGAGCTGCATTATCTCTTGTCTGTGTTGGAATTTCTGACAAAAACCTTGTGTGGCGCATTCAAGAGTGTCTTGTATATTCTGTAATCAGCCTTAATTTGTACAGAAAAGGATGTGCATTCCAGTGAATATATACTATACTAATATATATTCTACTAAACTAAAATGGTTGCAAAGATAAACAGAGAAGTTTGTTATTCTCTTGTTTTAATACATTGCCCTACATCTACAAGAAAACCTAAAACAAGGGGTGCCAGGCACAATAAACCCCACCCCTCATAGGGATTGTAGCTTATTTTAGCATCAATCCAGGTGATGTCCTCGTGTCTATGGGTTCTTCTATGAAACTGGCACCCAGAAGAAGGACATGGGGGCTAAAAATTCAAACCAGATGTAGACTAATGTTATGAAGCAAGTTTGGAAGCACTTTGGGTCTATTTGAAAATAAGTATTTAAAACACAAAATATTTTTCAGATAAAACATATTTTATATTACTTTACATTATATTTAATACAAAAATCTGCATCTAACACAATCAAAAGGACACGAAAATTACGTGCTACTATTTTTTAAATTTTTTTTTTTTTTTAATATCTCTTTATTCTCTCACAGGTACATTTTGGGAATCAAACTAATTATGCAAGGCAGAGTGTTTCACAAAAATGGCCACTGTTGCAAAATCACTCACGATTTATATGCATTTAAATGGACAGGTGCATGTTACGCAAGTGGGCACGATGGGTTACACACAAAACCTGGAAGAAGACTGAGATTCATGAAAAACCCATATGTCTGGATTAGAAAAACCACTAGGATCATCAAATTTAACACAGTGTCTTTATTTACAGCGCTATATAAGACCATTTAGAGCCATATTTTCAGATCAAATGCACTGACACCTACGTAGCTTTTCATGTCCAAATTTTGCTCCTATTTTTGGCCCCAATATTTTATTAAAAATTCATAAATTGTGGGATGGCCCAGACCAACAGTATAATTTTTTTTGCATTTATCTGAGGTCATCATCAGCTACATCCTGGGGGGAAATATGACTAAATATCTCTTTTATTGTTGGGTCTAAAAAGCTGGCAAAGTACCAGGTACCAAAATGAACCCAGTTTCACAGAAGCACCCATATGCATGTGGTGTTGTCATCATATCAATTGCCTCTATATATGTGCCAAGTTTGAAGTAAATTGAAAAAAAATAGATGTTTTTATAGGTATTTGAAGAAACTTTGGCTATTATAAGTAAATGGGGAAAACAAAAGATTTAAAAAATTCATTAAAGTATTACAATTTTGACCTACTGCTTCCAAAATGTAATGAGATCTATTTTGGGTCACTGGCCATCTATAAACCAAGTTTTTTTTTTGTTTTGTTTTTTTTCCTGCTAGAGTGTTAACAAACAAACTAACAAACAAACTGAACCAAATACACTACCCCTTGCCTCCCCTTTGTGGGGTGGGGTAATAATTAATATAAAATCTAATACACAGAAAACACTAAAAATGTTATCAAAAATCTAGACAAGCTGGATATCAGTTTTCATAGAGAGAAATTAGTTTTTTTTTCCTTGAAAGTCCATTCACCAGAGAAATTGCTGTTCCTTAAGCATATTAAATTCACATTTCTAAGTTTGTTTGTTTTTTTTTTAATCATAAATTTGCAAAAAGGTTTTTTCTGTGACTCCCTTGACATGATTTTACATTTTTTGAAGAACATAAAACATGCATTAAGAGGAAATGTAAACTGTAAAATGTATTTTTTAACCAGTTCTGACATAACAGTCATTTTACTTGTGATCGATCAGCTGACTGTCCAGATTTTCCAATAAAGCACTTAAACAAAACTGGTTGGGCAAGAGCTGATGTGGATTGATGAGGAGACTGAGTTATTTCATCCCCTCTTGCATGAGAAAAAAAATAAAAATGAAAAGTTACACCTGTGTTAGATGGAAAACAACAACTGACCCCTGGTTTAGTCACCAAAATATGCACATGAAGTCCATTCTAAGAAGTCATTTCCAGTTAGTCTATTGAATCAGATTGTACATGGAGAGTTTTGGATGTCAGATGATAAAAGAAAAGACTTATGCTGTGGGTTCAAATTGAGGGCTGTGTCATATTAAGTTACAGTGCACTGTAAAAAAAAAAAAAAAAAGATGTTTTTAAATATAAGCATTTTACGATTCTGTTTATCTGCTTTCATATCATATCCCAAATGTATCTGTGTAGCTGTAACGGGAGAGAGGAGCTTGTTGGTGCCATCATAAAGCCTGATTTGCTATTGATCAGTTGATTATTCTTTAATATCAAACGTAATGACAAGTGTGAGTAAACAGGTAATGGCCTAAGCAGCAGCATAGGAGCACAGGTGGGATATGAGTGCAGTGTAAATGCGAAGAGCAATCATCCTATCTGAGTCTATAATGGAGTAGGGGAAAAAGAGGATTCACATTATGATAAACAAATGGAAAGATGGGTAAATAGATGTATGGGGAAGTAACAGGTATATGTTTACAGCTCAAGTGGAGAAAAACACAGTAGAAATGATTTTTTTTTTTTTTTATTTCTTCAGCTATCACACTTTTAACTCTGACAGCAGCCATTTTAGTCATTTTATATGAGATTTTTTGTTGTTGTTGTTTTTATGTTAGCAGAACCAACAGGGTCTTTTAGTCTTGCAGTCTGCATTCATTTTCAACCTTGGGGTTTGGGACCCTATGTGGGGTCGCCCGGAATTCAAATGGGGTCACTTGAAATTTCTAGCAATTGATAAAAAGAAAAAAAAAAACAAGTTGTATGCGTGTTTATGTTATGTTATAATTGTCATCCCTCAACCTCACTTTCGTCTTCTTGTTTTGTAAAATTAAAATACTTATAAATAAAAAGTGTTTAAAAAAAAACAAACAAACAAAAAAAACTTACAAATAAAAAATATATGGTGAGTTGAGAGACACAATCACAATACATGAAAGACATGACAAACTCTGAAGCTGAAACTGAAGCACTGTGGTACTGTTTATCTGTCAAATGTTCATTATGGTCAGTTTCAGATGCTGCAGCTCTTTCATAATTCATAGTTTAAGTTATTGTTTTTTTCACTATTAATTGTCAGCCTTGTAAATCCAAGCTGGACTGACTGTACATATCCTGACCAAGGAAAATAAAATTCTTCCTTTGTGCAGTAATCTACACCTGGTTTTCTGCTTCCATCCATAATAATATACATTATATAGACTAAATGTCATGTAAAATTAACATTTATTTGCAACGTAGTGTAGCAAACTATGACATGATCAAAAACAAATTAATTTTAGCCAAAAAAAAAAAGTCTCAGTTTTGAATGTCTGGGGTTGCCAGAAATTTGTGATGTTAAAATGGGGTCACGAGGCAAAAAAGGTTGGGAACCACTGGTTTAGAGGTTGATTGTGTCATATTTAGTGACTGTGCAGAAGTGCTTTATTGTAAAACCTGAGTCTGGGGTAGATTAAGCCTCAGTTAATAAATAAACACACCATGTACTTAATAAAATGGCCCAAAAGTGGTTTTAACAAATGTTGAATTGGATTAAACATATTGAAATCATTTCCTGAATATTCTTTTTTCCAAACTACCTCCAGTCTAAAGGTCAGGGTAGTAGTTCCACCGTCTAAGAGCTTTGTCATAAATATAATGGGCTCAGGGGCTATCCCTAGATGACTCTTGGGTATTATAAAGCAACAATCCTTCAACAACATGTGTTCCTGGAATTAGGCCTACTATATATCTGCCTAAAGCTCATGGAATCAGACCATTAGTCCTCAAGCTATGCAGCCTTTTGTCATACATCTGTTTGGCAAGCCTTACAATAACACATTTCTTTTCTTTTTTGTTGTTGTTGTCGTCTTTTGAACACTGAACCACAATACGGGTGTTAGTGAGATTTACCCTGAAAGACACAGGGCATATTGGATTTGAGATAACACACACACACACACACACACATGCACGCATGCCCGCACATACACACACACATACAGAGGGAGACAAGCTTATGTGAATATAACGATTTCAAAGACAAAGGTTTTCTTTTAAGTATTTTTGCTCATAGGATTTAAAAGGCACAATGATAAATCTAATATATTATACAGATACTGCATTAAATCATAAATGAAAGGACTGCGTTTTCAATAAGAATTCCAGTAAATAAAAAATCCTCAGTGTGGGTTTAAGTGTGTGTGTGTGTGTGTGTGTGTGTGTGTGTGTGTGTGTGTGTGTGTGTGTGTGTGTGTGTGTAGGTGTGTGTGTGTATGGTTATTAGTACCAACCAATCAAAAAGAGGAAAGAAAATCCCCTGGTTATTTCTGATCAAACTGTATGATTAACATGAGCTTATGGAACAGTAGAATAGAATAGAATAGAATAGAATAGAATAGAATAGAATAGAATAGAATAGAATAGAATAGAATAGAATAGAATAGAATAGGCTTTATAGACATTGTGAAATACCATTGTACAGTGCAACGAAATTTTGTTTTATGTTCTGAAAGGTGCTCAAGTAAATTACAAACATCAATTATAAACAGTCAAGTAAAAAATAACACACACACACCTAGAGACACACACACACACACACACACACACACACACAAAGTGAGTCCAGTGTCAGAGTATAGAGCCGCCATGTGTCCGCGTCGCCATCTTGGTTGTCAGTGAATGCAAAATCTATGAGTTTTTGGAGTCTTTACTGGGAGAACAGAACACATTTACAGACACACAACACACATTTCACTCACATGATCGAGCTACTCCATGTTACATGGAAGTATGGGATGAGTGTGGTAAAGACTGTTTCTGTTAAGTTACAAACATTACAAGTGCCTCGTCTGTCAGGATCCATTACATTTCTGACCCTGGAACAGCGACTGGACATCTCGGGGATCACAACAAACCTAGTTTCATTCTTGCACTTTTGATGTCCAAACAATTACATTCTCACCTGACAAAATCTTAAAATTACTTTCTTTGATCCAACAACGGTAGTTTTTTTTTTTTTGTTTTGTTTTTTTTAATTAAAACTTCATAGGTGTCTGACCTGCCACGGTATGAAACCAATATCTCTCAGTGCAATGCAGTTGTAGTAACAGACAATGTCAGACAGCAAACTGAGCCCATTAGCCAACAGTCCATAATATTACACCCACCCTGCAGTACCACACACATGTAGACAGCCCCATAGTCACCAAGGTTACATGCACCCAGCTGGTAAGGATGCTTTGAGGAAGTAATATGTAGTAATATGAAGTAATATGTAGTAATATGTAGTAATATGAAGCAATATGTTGAAATATGAAGTAATATGAAGCAATATGTAGTAATATGTTGTAATATGAAGTAAAATGTAGTAATATGACGTAATATGTAGTAATATGTATTAATATGTAGTAATATGTAGTAATATGAAGTAATATGTTGTAATATGAAGTAATATGTAGTAATATGAAGTAATATGTTGTAATATGAAGTAATATGAAGCAATATGTAGTAATATGTTGTAATATGAAGTAAAATGTAGTAATATGAAGTAATATGTAGTAATATATATTAATATGTAGTAATATGTAGTAATATGAAGTAATATGTTGTAATATGAAGTAATATGAAGCAATATGTAGTAATATGTTGTAATATGAAGTAAAATGTAGTAATATGAAGTAATATGTAGTAGTATGTATTGATATGTAGTAATATGAAGTAATATCTAGTAATATGTAGTAATATGAAGTAATATGTAGTAATATGTAGTAATATGAAGTAATATGTAGTAATATGTAGTAATATGAAGTAATATGTAGTAATATGTAGTAATATGTTGTAATATGAAGTAAAATGTAGTAATATGAAGTAATATGTAGTAATGTGTATTAATATGTAGTAATATGAAGTAATATGTAGTAATATGTAGTAATATGAAGTAATATGTAGTAATATGTAGTAATATGAAGTAATATGTAGTAATATGTAGTAATATGAAGTAATATGTAGTAATATGCAGTAATATATGATAATATGAAGTAATGTGTAGTAATATATAGTAATATGAAGTAATATGTAGTAATATACAGTAATATGAAGTAATATTTGAGAAGGGGTGGGATCAAATAAGTTATTATTCCTCCCACTCCTTTTTGAATGTGCAAATGAAGTCATGTATATGTATAAGTTTTTTTTCTTCTTTTTTTTCTATGACTTCTTACTACCTGTTTTATTTGTAAGGACTAAGTAAGATTACTTTGTCTTGATGCATATCCGAAATAAACTAAACAAATAAATATGAAGTAATATGTCGTAATTTGTAGTAATATACAGTAATATGCAGTCATATGAAGTAATATGTAGAAATATGAAGCAATATGAAGTAATATGTAGTAATATGAATATGAAGTAATATAAAGAAATATGCAGTAATATGTAGTAATATGAATATGAATATGTAATAATATGAAGTAATATGAATAGGATAATAAGATGAATATGAAGTAATGTGAAGAAATATGTAGTAATATGAAGTCCACACCCTGATAAATGCATTAAAAACAATACATTTTACTGTTGATTTAGACAAAAGTATACTGAACATCAGTATCTATGTAGTGCGTAGTTGGGGATTTTGGACAGTTGTACATTAAACAGTAATGAAGTCACATGGATGTAACCCTTTTTGCAACTACAGTAACAATAAGATTTTCATCTGAAATTCAAAGTCCCTGCTATGACACTGAACACTGAAGTAATGTGTGAAACATTATTGGTGAACAACCCACACAGTATTGTACCACCCACAGTACTATAACTGCACTGTAGTAAAGTATACAGTATTCAGTATATTAATTCAATACATATGAAACAAACTAAGACTAAACAGTAGCATGAAGGTAACTAAGGATTATGGGATTGGAAGTGATGACTGTTTAAAATACATCCAAAGTGTAGGTCATATTTTGTGATCATTTACTTTCTCATTTCCTATATTTTTGTTTAGAAAATGTCTGAAAATCAGCTCACTTTATCCATCATAGATGTTATTTCATTCAGTCACATACATTTTCCTTTCATAGAAGGAGATGGAATCATTTTGATCTGTGAAGCTGCGTATACCCATCATCCTCCTAAGCATTTGCACTCAGTGTGTTTTGGACTTTTTTTTTTTCCTAACTCCACCAGCTACAAATCAGTTATTTTTGTTACACTGAAATCCACCAAATATAAATGCTTTCTACAGCTCCTCTTTTTAAAACAGCCGGCTCCTGCCGAGGCTGAATAAGTGCTATCTGCTGGGTAACTTTGTCAACATCATAATCATCTTTGATTGGTGTTTGGTCGCAGTCGAGAACACAACAGATGCGGTCTCATTACCCATACAGTCTTGTCTGAATTCACAGACACATGCAAGCGAATGCACAGGAAGAGGGCGTGAGGGGTAATTTGTCGCTACTTTTCACTTCAGATATTGAATGATGTATCTTGGCGGGACTTTTGGAGTTACATCAAAAGGGGGATAAAGGTATATGGATATGAACGAACCTGAAACATGCACGTAGAGAATCCTATTACAATGAGTGGATATGTGATTATATAGACAAGAATTGCATGTAAACTATCCCTCACATTACCACAAACAACATCAGCACAACACACACACACACACACACACTTCCACACAGGTCCCTCCCACTGATAGGAGACAGAAACAGCACACCCAGAGGATAATGGATTAGTATAGATTTAAGAAGATTCCAGTGTTTGTTAAGCTCTTTGCTACAGTAAGTGTGTGTGTGTGTGTGTGTGTGTGTGTGTGTGCATGTGTGTGCCCCATATCAAACACAACCTGTCTTTTAGATAAAAAAAAAAAAAAAAAATCCATTATAAAGACACCATGTTTAATCTATCACTTCTGATAGGATGGAAGAGGAAACTGTATTTTTGTGCTGGAGAGGTTAAAGTACACACTGATGATACTCAACTTTCCTCCCATTACGATTCAACTCTGAATTGAATGAGCACAAATAGGTGTCCGCAGCCCAACCAACCTCATCCGAGCACACAGACTTGATTCGCTAAAATACTTTGCCGGGTCTTAGCAAGAAATTACATTTAGATGTATTTTGTAGACCGGCTGTGTTATCCTCTCTGTGCTTTGAGATAAAGAAAAAGAAAATGAACATTTTGGCAGACACTTGGTGGACAGAAAGGAAATCTGTTACAGCTAATGAGACACTTTGTGGTATCGAGCATGGACTGCTTAGAAGAACTGCTCCGGGCTATAAGCACCCTGAGATCCCAGCCGTGGACTGTCAGACCACATGAGCTACATCCCCCCCACACCCCCACACCCCCACCCTCCCCCCTTCTCCTCCTCAGTAAATGCAGGCTATTTGGGAATTTAATAATAGATCAATAATGTATGTAGTAAAGATTACTGTAGCGCAAACTGGAAAAGCCAATTAAATTGTACTTAATTTTTTTTTTTTCTTCCCCCCATGTGCATCCCCGACATTATTTGCTTTGTTGTTGTTTGCTGGTAATCCTCCTGCTGCCTTGACTTTTCTTTTTCTTCTTCTTCTTCTTCTTCTTCTTCTTCTTCTTCTTCTTCTTCTTCTAATTTCTCTTTTCCTTCACCTCCCTCCTCATCTCCTATATCCTCCTGTCTCACTCTCCAGTCTGTGGCCCACTTTGTCTCTCCCAAATCGCATCTCAATCCATCTTTGCAAAAAAAAAAAAAAAAGACAAAAAAAAAGCTACCCCCCCCCCCCCCCACACACACACACACACACTTCCTCTGCCTTTACCCTCTCTTTGAATTACTACAGAAAACATGGATGAATGGCAACACACTCCCCACCGCCACCACCTCTTGCAATCTCAGTGACCTGACCATCTGTGACTGAGAATTCCAGTCTTTAACAAAACCCCCGTCATACTGGTCTCTGCGGCTAGTGTTATGTGGAGCTTGTGGTGGCGGTGGGGGTGGGTGAGTGGGGTGGAGGGGAAGGGAGGGGGTGCAAAGCCAAAGCAAGGCTAAGCTCCACTCAAAGCTGTCGTAAACACCACTAATGCATCGCTAAACTTGGGGAATCTCGTGTGCTTCGCCGCGTGTTTTTTTTTTTTTTTCTTTGCGTGCTGTGTGTGTCTATCGCGCATACACACACACACACACACACACACACACACACACACACAGCCGACTAATCCCTCATAAACCTACATTTTATTGCTTACCACACCATTAGCTCAGCTGTGGCATTCTGCCTGGAGATGTCAAAACAGAGGGACTACAAGAGTCTGTGCTACTTCTTTGTTGCTCGGCGTGTAGAATCCACATTTCCCTGGGCCTTGAGAGAGATGAAAAGAATTATGTCCTTTTTCAACTGGGAAACAATGTAATATTAACTGCAACCCATTCTTTTTTCTTTTTTTTTTCTTTTTTCTTTTTCAGTTTATGTACCCAAAACTGTAAAACAAGATGTAAAATTAGACACTTTGAACTGCTGCTCTGGGAGGGATGTGTTCTCTTTCGTTTTCACTCTATTAAAAGTTGATTTTGTCAGCCTTTTGAAAAGTAAGCACAACCACTAACTATATCTGAACTGTTTACTTTTTTTTTTTTTTTTTTATTTCACAGGCGGTTAAACTGATATTGATGTGATTAACGCTTTGTTGCTTTACGGATTTATAGTGAAAACAATTTTAGATTAGGGTTAGTAGAGGTTTGCAGGAGTACTATAAATTTTCCATAGTGAAGAAACGTTTCACTTCTCTGTGCACGCACACACACACACACACACACACACACTCAGTCAGAGGTAGCAGACAGGGCTGTGTGAGGCTGTCTACAGAGTGGCGTCAGTGACAGAGAGCGATCTCCTGGGGGGTTTGAGCTGGGGAGCGAGGTGACACTGTAACAGTCTCTGATCAACTCAGGAGCTGGGGGAAGTGTGTGTGTTTAATGTGTGTGTGAGTGTGTGTGAGCGTGCATACACATGACCTCACCTGTCACTGTCTGTCTTTGCATTTGTTTGTTTGCAAATCAGTGCAGGTGTCACGGAGTGTGTCTGTTAGAACACATTTGTGTGTCTTTGTGTGTGTGTGTGTGTGCGTGTGTGTGTGTATTACTCAGCTTGTTACATACAAAATGCTTCAGTTGTCAGCCACAGACCCCGTTTCCCTCTGAGAGCCTATACGCTCCACACATCTTGGAGTCGGCTTCAAGGTGATGAGAGCAGCTTTACACAGAGGTGCAGGTGTGTTTTTTTTCCAAAAGTGAATTGCACAATGTTACAAGCTGGAAAAATCATTATTAATATTATTGCTGCAGGCCAAATATGCACTCATAAAAAATATCCTATCGATAATTGTCACGTAAACATCATATCAATATTTTATTTTATTGATTTTATTTTATTTCTTTAATTAATGCTGCAGTGCTTTATGGTGTTTTGGGTCATTGGGCAAAAAAAAAAAATCCTAGTTGCCTTTGATCACATTTAAGAGGTATGAGAGGAGACATGAGTTCTATTCCGTTGTGTGAACTCACTAATCAAAGGTATTTGTCAGACAGGTGGGCGGGTTTGACACATGATTGACAGCTTTAATTAACCATCACAGCTCAGATTCCTTCAGACATCACTCTACTGCTTCATTCTGTGGCTCAGCACAGACACTTGGGGAAGTGTCTTGTCTTTTCCACTAAAGTGAGAAATGGCAACTGGACATCTTTGATCAACAGAGACAGTGTTTATGACACACAGCGCTTATGCAATGTCACAAAAAATGTCCCAGCATTTATTTCCATCCAAAGTTGCATTAAGAATTTGTATTTGATAATGGGAACGTCACATCACTATGTAAAGTCTTCTGCATCACGTTACAAAGATTTTCAGCGTGGTTCAGGTCTGGACTCTGTGGTTCAGGTCTGGACTCTGTGGTGGCCAGTCCATGTCTGAAAATGATGTGTCATGTTCCTTGAACCACTCTTTCACAATTTGATCTTGAACTGGAATGTGCAAATGAAGTCATGTATATGTATAAGTTTTATTTTTGTTTTTTTGTTTTCTTCCATGACTTCTTACTACCTGTTTTATTTCTAAGGACTAAGTAAGAATACTTTGTCTTGTTGCATATTCGAAATAATCTAAACTAAAAAAAAAAAAAAAGAAAAAAAAAATCCTGTCATTGTCATCTTGGAATATATCCGTGCCAATAGGGAAGAATAATGATGTTCAGACCTGGTTTTTGTTTGTTTGTTTGTATGTGTATTTTTGGTCATGAAACAACAGTCAGTACAGTTCATCGATGTAACACCAATGTGATAGCAAATCAAAAGTAAAAATACCCCAGAAAAAAATATTGATCTTGGTGTTACGACCAAAAAAAGGAACAGGCTGAAGCTAAAAGCTTATTTGGCCTACCCTCTGAATTATTATCAACATTTATTACATTAAGTAATCCTTTTTAAATTAATAATCAAGTAAAGCATAAACAATAGTAGGTTCTCATGAGGAACGAAAAATTTACCAAGAAAAGGAAATACAAAATGAGAAAGAATGCAATTTACATATATGTATACATACACTTATAGTCATTACACCACACTTACAAATCTTCTCTATACCTTTTTACTGTCTTATCTTTTCAGTATATTCCGCTGGTCATCTTAGGGTTAAAGGACTTGTTGCAGCTGAAACATAATAATCACTCCAGTATTTATCCAATGGAAGCATCTGAAGTATATTATAAATTTATTTTTACCACTGAAGGGGAGGCAAGGGGTATTGTTTTTGGTTCAGTTTGTTTGTTTGTTTGTTTGTTTGTTTGTTTGTTAACACTTAAACAGCAAAACTATTGGTTCAACTCATACCAAATTGGGTTTATATATTGCCAGTGACCCAGAATAGATCTCATTACATTTTGGGAAAAGCAGGTCAAAGTTCCAATTTTTCATGATTTTTTTCAAATCTTCCCATTTATATATAATGGGTGAAATACATACAAGGGGTGGGGTTTGTTGTGCCTGGCACCACTTGTTTTTGTTTGGGTTTTTTGGTCTGGGCTGTCTTTACTCTTTTCATTTGGACCAAGAGGAGAAAGTTTCTTTTTTTTTCTTCCTTTCCTTGAATTTGGCAGTTTTGACCCCGCCCCCCCCTGAAGGGGAGGCCAGAGGTATTGTTTTTGGTTCGGTTTGTTTCTTCACACTTTAGCAGCAAAACAATTAGTTGAATTTATACCAAACTGGGTTTATAGATTACCAGTGACCCAGAATAGATCTCATTACATTTTGGGAACAATAGGTCAAATTAAAAAAAAAAAAAATGAATTTTTAAATTCTTTTTCTTCTCCCATTTACTTAAAATGGGCAAAATTTCACATATCTGTTCTGGGTCTCTGGCAGTCTATGAAGTAAATTGAGTATGAATTCAACCAATAGCTTTGCTGCTACAGATGTCTTTACATTTTGGGAAAAGTAGGTCAAAGTTCAAACTTGTTATAAATGTTTTACATCTTTTTTCTTCTCTCATTTATTTATAACGGGCAAAATTTTACATCTATAAAAACATCGATTTTGTTACAAATTACTTCAAACTTGGTACATATATATATAGAGGCAATTGATATGATGGCATCACCACATGCATAGATATGATGACATCAGCTGGATTGATGCCAAAATAAGCTACAATTAGTTAAAGTTGAAGAAACCAGATTCAAGAATTTTTATTGTCATTATGTTTACAGATAACAACATTTAGGCAGGTAGTTCTGGGCTGAGGTGCAACTTAAATACATAATACAAGATAAAATAAATTGTATTTAATATTAAAATATTAAATACAAAAAACAAGATGAAATATCAACACACTTTGCTTTTGTAAATCATTTTCAAAGGGTATAACAATATAAAGACACAGCAAAACCAAAATGACAAGTGTCAAGATGAAAACATTGTAGAAAACATTACAAGACAAATACTAAAACACACCTATAGTCTTTCTGACTTTGTAATTTAGAAATCAAAACATTCCAGAGATTTAGATGTATAACACCATTCTAATAACTATATATATATGCATTTGTGAATCTCTGCTAACAGAAAATGAATCTACTATGAATATTTTAGACACTGTACAGTATCATCAGGACAGAGAAAAATTAAGACCATCTATGTCTACAGAAAGGTGCCCTAGAGGAAGTATAGTATGATATACCACACTGACTTAAGCAAACTTCCAGAGTCGACCCAAAGGAGTTCAGCATGGACTAAGAGCAAACATAGGTCACACTAGATACTGAGTTTTGCCTGGAGAAGCCATAGTTCTGATCTTTTTGTCCGAGTTTTTAAGATATGTCCACATACTCCCTGTGTTTGCTGAGAAGTGAATACATATGTTCATTAAAACCCCGCAAAAACTATGCTACACTATACTTTCAACTTTTAGACTTTATTTCAAACATAAGTAGGCAAAAGAGCTATTTGAAATGGACACTCCAATGTACTGAAGGAAGTAAGTCAACCAAAAAAGAAAACAAATATTACACAATATATAACTGTTTCATTGTGGCACTTTAACAATACTTTATGTCTGAAAAGGAGTAGGAAGAAGCTTATATTGTCCGACCCCAATTTTACTTGACTTGGCTAATCAGCTAATGTATACAGTCCATATAAAGAATAGGTCAGTCATAACATGACAAAAAAAAAAAAAAAAACAACTTGTACTCCCATTCATTGTTTCTATATCTCTGGAAAATTAGGTTTTTGTACACCTTCTTAAATTTAGGATGTTTTCACACTGTTTGATATTTAGTTGTATTGTATTCCACAAAACCACTCTACAACATGAAATGCACATCTTTTTAACATTTGTTCTGGTGAAATATTGTTTCATACTCGCCTTCTCTCTGTAGTCATAACTACTGTTGCTTTCGTCAATGAAAATTATGGCGAAATATCTTTGTCAACAAACTTTTATAGACGTTTGAAAACAAGACGAGACATACCGAAAAAGGTGGTCATGGGATGATAACTATAATTAAGTATGTAATGCAATATTGTTGACTAATAAAAATGAGACTAAATGTAGTTTACAAACCAAAAACTGTGATAGAATGTCTCTTCATTTTAGTTAATGAGACAAATTGACATTATAATTGTTAGTTGCATTACTGCAGGTGTGCAGGTAGGAGTGCCCCCGCCCATTAAGGCTTTCAAGACATAGGCTATTTGTGCAGTACAGTGACTGACCAAAGACTCACTAGACTTGCCCTTATTGCCCTAATTGACAGCATATAATATATTTCTGAGTCCATAAGAATGATAAGATAACCTTGTTTAAACTAAAATGGGCTGAACTAAAAGAAAATGTTGGTTTTGTCAAGACTATATTGACCAGATTAAATAGAACTGAATGTCTAAATAGAAAAACACTCAGAGCACAGACCCCACCAAGGCAGATCAGTCATGTATGCCCCCCCCGATCACCGCCAAAATGTAATCATTTGTTCCTTGTGCCAGTATCAACATTTCCTGAAAATTTTGTCCGAATCTATTCAGAACTTTTTGAGTTATCTTGTCTAACAGACAAACAAACAGACAAACCCCGATGAAAACATAACCTTTGCCATTCCTTGGCAGAGGTAAAAAGAGACTAAAATACAATTTTCACTGACTAAAACAAGACTAAAATGTCATCAGGTTTCATCGACTTTGTTGCTTTGTATAATATTTGGGCTGTTTTAATATCCACAAATCCTTTAATTTGAGTGCATGTGAGAGTAACAATGGTTTATTGGTATCTTCGGTATACTCTTTAGAAAGTATGAATGAGAAACTAGAAAAGCACTTGGAGAGCGCAGACCTCTGCCAAGGCAGATCAGCCCCCCCCATCACCACCAAAATTTCATCTTTTTCTTCCTTGTGCCAGAATCAACATTTCCTGAAAATTTCAACAACACCCCCCGGATCAGCATCAAAATTTAATCATTTGTTCCTTGTGCCAGTATCAACATTTCCTGGAAATTTCATGAAAATCCACCCGTAACTTTTTGATTTATCTTTCTAACAGACAAACAAGCAAACACACAGACAGGCAGACAGACCCCAATGAAAACATATTTACCTCCGCCGTTACACTTGGCAGAGGTAAATATTTGTTCAAACTTTTTTTTTTTTAAATTGTACAAAAGTAAGTCAAACAACAAAACATTGCAGAGACTCTTAACAAAATAAACCCTAAACACAAAGATGAATGTATTGAATGTATAATAGTAATTATTATGATATATTAATTTATTATTATGATTATACTTTTATTCCCCAGTCATACATCTCCCAAATTATTTTGAAGAATTTGTTCCTCAATAGCTGAAAGCTTTTGATAATTTTTAAAAAATATTTCATGATAAACAATCATCAGCCATAGCTCAACAGATTCTATCTTTGACACTGTCTACGAAAATGGAAACTACAGCTTCCAGAGTATTTATTTTGCAGTACACACATTTTCCATAAATCACCTGCTTTGTTCTTTTCACACAATTATTTTACTTGGACAAATTCGAATAAGCTTGCAGCACTCATAACACTCGCTGACCAGATTATTCTCTAATTATTCTGGGCTTCCAAAATGCTCCATTGCGGATCGCTCCCCTCACTGTACAGTCCTGTTAGTCCCATAGTAAACAGAAATGGCACCCAGAGCTTTGTTTTGTTTGTAGTTGCCCTATTTTCCCAGTAAAGTCAATTCCCTGTTTGAACAAAGTGCCTAAATATGCAAAGACTAAATAATCTTTCTCGGGGAGATAGCAAAAAACATCCACTTCACCGTGACCCGCGAGTCAGTCTACTTAAGACGGCAAAGACAAACATTTGAGCGAGGTTCGGCGAGGTGAAGGAAAAATCACAACAACATTCTGCAGGAAACAAAGGCAGAAACATGAAAATGAAATAAACTGGAGTTTGCATTTTTCATGATGTCAACATCTGAGCTCTTAGCGTGACACTGGGTGGTTGTGTTTTGGTTTTTAAACTGTTTGACTCGCTGTCAAAATGAAACTGAACAACATCTTTTATATTAGCGCCTTTGTTTTATTATTATTATATTTAGATTTATCTTCATATTTATTTATTTTGTCTCAATGTCTTAATGAAGAATCAACTCTCCACCCCTCATTTTCTAAATATGTCTGATGCCACAATTTGATTTACCATTTGCCCCCATGTGGTTAATATTAATTTTTTATGCTAAAATGGACTAAAATAGACTCTACTAAGAATGTCAGTGACAAACATCTTGACCTTTCCATTAATCTAAAAGATAAAAGATTTTTTTTCCCTTTTTAAAGCAAGACTACTTTGAGTTTGAGTTAGTGCAGAAAAAATAAATTATAATAGAAGTACAGCAGAAGGCAGTGGCCTCTGCCATCATTTTCTAGGACAACAGAAACAGACAATTTGGTAAAGATTAGGGAAATGGAAAATGTTTCACGGCAGTAAATATAAAGGGCAGTGATTTGGTAGAGAGTTGAAGAATGAACCAGAAATGATGATGGATTTGCCCGAGGTTTATACATGTTTTCAAAAAATGATGTTCCTTCAAAAGGTTACATCCTGGGCTGATATGAATACATTTGGACTATGTTATTAGACATTATATTATCTATATTATAATACTGGAAGGTCTGCCTGTACCAATTTAGTACCTACAGTTGAGTAATAGTCCCATCTCCACATTAAATATCTTTTTTCTTTAAAATTCCATTTTTTAAAGTCAGGAGAGACATAGATACAATACTCGACAAAATCAATATTTTCATTTGCCTTAATGTGTCACATCAAGAGCTCAGTTTTGTATAAGGAATAGAGGGTGTACACTGAGGAGCCAATTTTCACATGTTCTGGGAAATAGCACATCAGAGATATCCTTTAAGAAATATTTAAGGAAATCAATTATGATATTGCATTGATACATATGTATATATTTTTATATTGTCCTTCTTTTTTTAATGTATTCTGAATGTGTATCGTGTGGTGGCCCAGAGGTGCAACAGCCCAACAAATTCTACACTATAAGAAAAAAAAGAGAACAGCCCAAAAAATTCTCCACTCTAAGAAAAAGAAGAGAGCAGCCCAAAAAATTATCCACTATAAGAAAAAAAAGAACAGAATAAATAATTATCCACTCTAAGAAAAAAAGAACAGCCCAAAAAATTATCCACAATAAGAAAAAAAAACAAAAAACAAAACATCATTCACCTTTTCAATTAAAGAGGCGCTGTTTACCTGAAAGATCTCTTGCTTTAAAATTAAGGCCACCACAAAAAATAAAAGCATAGGCTGAACATTTTTAAGGCCTTCAGGTAATGTGGCTAATGCTATTGAAGCAACCCACCAGAAGTGGAGGTCAGTACGCTAAAAATAAAGTTATTTTAAAAATATATAGTGGATAATTTTTTGGTCTGTTCTCTTTTTTTTCTTACAGTGGATAATTTTTTGGACTGTTCTCTTTTTTTTCTTACAGTGGATAATTTTTGGGCTGTTCTCTTTTTTTTTCTTATAGTGGATAATTTTTTGGGCTGTTCTCCTTGTTTTCTTATAGTGGATAATTTTTTGGGCTGTTGCACCTCTGGGTGAACGTAGTATTGACTATGGAAGTCTCGTAACTTTTATAATGTTTATATATTTATAAGGTGGAGGCTTTAAAACAACCCATTTTAGGCTTTCTGCCTCTTCCTGCACCTTTACGGTTTTATTATGTCTTTGATCAATGTTATGTATGTGCAAAATAAATCAGTAAGTCAATGAATTTAATTCATGTTGCTAAGCAGTTGCCAGGGGGAGGGACTGGAAGATGTGCGTAGACTGGAAGTGCAGTGCATGATGGGAAACAAAGCTAAAAACCGGAACGACGCATTTACTAACTTCAGTTCCTAGATAGCAGTATTAACCCTTTCATGCATGAATTATGAGAACCTTAGTTGAGTTTTTTTTTTCCTGAGTGTTTTTATTCCTCTTTAGGCATGAAAAAAACACTGCGATTGAAATTTTTTTATGAACCTATTTTTCATGGAGTTACAAAAATGTCCACTCAGCTGGACACCAATTTTTGAAGCAAAAAAACATGTATTTAAAACCCATCATCAGAAAGTGATAAACTGCATGAAAACTATGACATAAAAACATTTTTCATGCAGCTAATCTGATGTTTTCTCACATTTTAACATACTCTAATACTAGTTATTTCTAACTTCATGCAGACAGTATGCAAAAAAAAAAAACCTTTTGATTAAGAAAACTGTTGATTACAGTCTAATAACAATTAGCAATTGATTTAACTCGTTACTGCAGATCAGGTTGATAAACCTGATCTGCAAAGTTACAGTAATGGTATGAATTATAATGTATTATGGGATGATGCATAAGCGTCCGCTGTGTCGGCTGATATGAGACTAAAACAACAAAACCCATGAATATATAAGAGAAGAGCTGGAGAATAACTGTCCACTGTAGTGACCAGTATGCATGAAAGGCTTAATATATTAATTGTCGTTTAAATTTTAAAGAATGATTTACTAAACAATTTTTATGTCAGTACTTGTAAAATAGAGATGAACATATTTTCCCAAAAGTCAGCTCTACCCAGCAGAAAAGCTACCATGGGTCAAAGCGCTAGTATATTATATTATTTTATTAGTTTATTTGTGAATTGGTTGATTGTAAAGAATTGAATCTGCAACTACATAGAATAAAGATTATTTATTCAAACAATATTCTCAAATGTGAAATTTTATGTTATTTGGAATTCTTGATTACAGTTAAACACAACTAATATAAAGTATTATTCAGAGATTCTAATAATTAAAATATGATAAGAGAATTGTTCAGCCCTGTCCTTATGACATAGAACTAACAAACCATAGCTGTTAAAACACTGCAAATACAAATATCTGGGTCCATTTCCAGCGAGTCATATTATTGTTATGTGGAGAAGAGAACCCTTGTGAAATCTACAAAAGTGAAGTGGAAAAGTTGGTGCCTCAATCAAAGGCCGATGCAAATGAGTGAAATGGAAACGCTTTTAACCAATAATTGTGTGTTTGTGTAGGACTGTAATGTTTTCTACAGTAGCCCTTTATAGGTCATTCATAGAAATACTCTGAAATTCAACATTTCAACCTTAGAGTGTTATTGGAGGACATAACAAGACTTCATTACTTATGTGAAATTTTTCAAAATTTTGTATTGTTATGTAGAAAATGAAGGTCAATGAAGAAGTACATGTAAAAAAAATACAAGCAAAACACATGTAAGATGAAAGGAACATGTATTATAGAACATTAGACCATAAGTGCTGATCTAGGCCCCTGCCCACATCCGCATTATGCCTTTGAACATCATTCCTTACATTAGTACCATTACTTCATGGTACCTACACTGTAAAAAAAAAATAAAAAATCTGTAATTTAACAGAATTTTCTCTGTTTATTTTACAGATTTTCCTGTATTTTTAAGATACAGGAAAATATCATTGAAATTACAAAAACAGACTGTGATTTTACATGTCAAATGGAAAATATCACGAAAAACTTATAACTGTGAATAACCATAAAATTTAATTTTTTTAAAGAAATGTTTTTTTCTTTTTTCACAGAAAAATAGTTAAAATACATTTGGAAATGTATCATAATTTCACAAATATTTCTTTTCTATATATGAGATTAAACTGTTAATTTAAAGTTTAATACTGTAAAAAAAAAAAATAAAATAAATAGAACGAGATAAAATTACTGACAATTAACCGTTAAAGAAGTATTTGTTCTGTAAGTTTAACAAGACTTGTTTGTTAACTGACAAATATCTTGTGTAATTATGAGAGGTTTCACAACAAAAAAGTTGAATAAATGTATTTTTGTGAATGTATAACATATGTAAGCACTGATAAACTGTCAAAATACAGTTTTTATCAGTAGATGGTACAACTTAGTATCATTGAAAATTATTTGTATATTTATTTATAGGTAATTTGATTTTTTTAATACATGAAAATATTCTTTCAAAATAGTAATAATTCAAAAATAGTCTCTTGCCCGATAAGGAGTTAAGCGAAGAAACAATGCATGTAAAGTGGATGCAGTGATGAAAAAACATAATGTATACAGAACTGTAGGAATAAACAGAAGTAGGCTTTGACGAAATGTGGTGAATTCTGAGCTGCAACAATTATCCACAACAATCCACAAAAACCCTCCATTTCAAGTCCTGTAACTGGCTGATCCTGTGTGCATCAAACACACAGTCGACTCACTAACACTGAGTAAAAAAAAAAAAACCTGGGAGTGCTGTGAAGGCTTTGTGTTCATCTTTGTTTTGTGGCCAGAACCTGTGAACGTGTGCACATGGATGAGTCTCGCTGATCGCGGTGAGTCAATACAAAAACCTTCTTTATTGCTAATAATCTGAGGTTGAGCTGAGATGTACAAGCCTGGCAAACAGCTGCCATCTCAGCTGCACTCTTATCGCCTCTGCAATGACCGTAGAGACCTGCTGGTCATTAGTTTCCTTCAAAATCTATACATCAGTAGCTTTACCGGAACAAGCAAATTGATTCTTACATCTCATTCAATTGGTATAAGGAAAAGGTCATGGTTATTAAGACATAAAAACACTCAGTGTGGGACGCATTCTGACATTCAGTGCTATAGGAAATGAAGTTGATTTAAAGCCAAATGTGCATCCCTAAATGTCAACATGGCAGAGACATGTAACAGCTGATTTTATTACCGGATTTAGATTTCCGAAAGTGCTGCAGTTAAGGGCTAAGGGACTGTAGCTTTGAGCTTACTCTACAGAGGATTAATATTCTTGAATCCTAGAAGCTTAGGGAATAAGTTATTGTGAGTGTTGTGGAAAAAAACTGGTGGATCCTGCTGTGTGTTTTTACGCTTGGGGAATACCAGCTGAGGAAGCTGCCATTGGACAGATAATGTTATCCTTTGAAATCCTCCTTATTTGTTTGCATATGCTTTATCTGCAGTATTCCGCAGTTGAATGTCTAGCAAAGGTAACGACCTACTAACCTGATTCTGTAACTTCCCTCTAGAGTGTATAGATTATACGTTCTACACACGTATGTAAATATGTTATGCATGGTTACCAATATATGTTTTATATTTCCCCACAATCTAACACTTGAAACACCGAGGTTTGCTCTGCACTAATACTGCCAATAGTATTTAATCATAAAGAAAGAGTGCAACATAATTGTCTATGAAAATCCTGATCACTATCTGTTTATATCTGTAAATTATATTCTCTTTCATCTATATACATCCATTTGTTTTAATTAGTGGTTTTCGTATTTTGAGATCCAGGTTGGGTTTGTATGGGGGGGTCGCCATTGGTTTTGGGGGGGTAGGATTTTACTTTGTGTCTCACAAAATCTTACATCATAAAATGTGAATTTCTTTCTTTTGTTTTTTTTTTTTTTGGATTGTAATTCTGGAGATGCACATTGAAAATAAATAAAAAACTGATTAAAAAAAAAAAAAAAGTATTTAATCATCTCCTGTGTTTTAGACATCTGGTTTTATACAGGTCAATACAGTCACAGTTGGCAAAGATATTAGAATAACTTGTAGTTTAGCACAACATGGCTTCAAGGGTCATATTTTGCTAAACCCACTTTTATTAGTCTTTGGTTCATTTATTTGTGTATTTGGACCTTAATAGTTCAAAAAGTTAGAATTTTAACCCTGCAGTTGCTGCAAAGCTATATTTATATTCCTTTTGGCAAAAATCGAGTGGATTTCTACAATACATTTTAATTCTTAAGTTGTTTTGTCTATAACTAGTTACATCACGAGATTTGCACATATAAGGTCAGGACTTCCAACAAACACTTCTCTGAGTACGACATAACTGTTTATCAGCAACAGCGGTCGTAGTCCATACTGAAAATATGTCCAAACTTCGAGCCGATAACCTAAAATGTTCAGTTGTTGGTTGAATGGGACAGAGCAGCACAGCCAAAAACCTGGAGGGGGCGGGGCATGAAGTGACTCATGTACATTTAAAGGGCAGATGCTCAAAACGACCTTTCTCGTGTCCTTACTCAGAAATAGGGTTGAAGATGGACCTGTGGAGTTGAGTTAATGCAGAATTCAGACCCAAGCAGAGCATTTACAGTTTATGTAGGCCACAGGGAAATGTTTTAAAATACATGATTCCATTTAAAAAAAAAGCAAAATATCACTACTTTAATGGACTGCATTTCTCATCATATACCAATACAAAAATGGCTATTACTTTGACATATTTCACCTCCTTCTTTAAGAAAAAGTGCTAAAAGAGATGAAAATAACTACAGGTTTGGCCCTGTTGAAGCTTCAGAGACATCCGCAATGGACAGATCATATAAAGAGACACTTACAATGACGTCATCTTTGTTTGAGTGTGTAGTCTTTCTATTTATTATCACAGTTGGATAGTTCAACAATTTTACAACAACCTGACTTTCTTTCCTTCTAAAATTAACTTTCAAATTGATAAACACAATATGTGTGAATGATGGCATGATTCAAAAGGGATCTAAAAATGAAGTTTCTCTCACCATTGACTGTAATACTATTTTTAATGAAAGTAGCAGAACTGTGCCGTCATAGTAAGGTTTCACAAATAAGTCTTTGAACTCAGAAGGTGAGGTAGATTGTATTTTTAATTAGCTCACAATGAGAAGAAAATAATGTAGGATTAATAACATTAAAAAAGCAGTGAGCATCCTCGAATGTCGTTTTAAAATAGGATTTTCAAAAATACAACGTCTGTGTCTGTTTTTCCAGTCCTCACTTCATTTTTTTCTCCATGTTCTCTCAGAGAGGACCTCTGATATTTCCTTCACCTGGGAGGATTTTTCCCATCTGTTGTTCCAGACACCATGCCAGCGAGTACATACTCCAATACCCAGGAGAATCTTCTCTGGGAAGGAAGAGACAAGGATCAACAATTTTGTTGTATATCTTAACTGTGTGTGTGTGTGTGTGTGTGTGTGTGTGTGTGTGTGTGTGTGTGCTTGTGTATGTGTGAGAAAAGAGACAGAGAGAAAAGACAGGGGGAGAAAAAGCTAAAGAAATATTGAGGTAAAGGAGAGAGCAAACAAGAAAATCACTCTTGCTTTGTGACTTTATTAGTTATCTCTTACAGAGGAGCATGCAAAGTGTGAGAGGGGCAAGAGAGAGAGGAAGAATTGAGCAACTGAGGTAAATTATGTTTAATGGGGTTACTAGTCAATGTGAAATGTGGCTGGAATAAGATAAACTGATTTGTCAGTATATAGAGAGGACAGAAACTATATATATGTGTGTGTGTGTGTGTGTGTGTGTGTGTGTGTGTGTGTGTGTATGGGAAACTCTACGGCTACGTCCAGACAATAACGCTTGTGGTATTTTTCTTTTGCACATTCTAAAAGTTTTGCCTCCATACACGTATCGTTTCTCGAAATATCTGCGTCCAAGTGGAAATGGGAAAACTGGGTTAAAACGGTGTAATACGTATGCCACACCTAAATGTGGTGCTGTACACAAACACGACAGAGCCACAGGATACACTAAAATCACAGAAGAATGCAGTGAGCATGCGCACGAGGTTACATCCAGGGTTTTCTTCTTCTGGCCACGTGGTGCTATGGCGTCATCGTTTCCAAAAAGTGGTATTTTGTCTATCCATACGGCAACATGAGGGTGGAGTTGTGAGATTTTTCCACTCCAAAAATACTGTTTCAGTGTCATGTGGACGAAAGGCCGAAATGGTAATAAACTTTTGCGGACTGACATAATTTCGTTGTCTTCCCACGCTATTATCAGCAGTGGGAAACTATGAACCAAGTGTCTACCTGAAGATTGGCAGTTTGGGAGGTAGTTCCTATGTTTAAAGAAAGTGCATGCGTGGGTGTGTTGGGCTCGAGGAGTCTGTTTTTCTTGTGGACCATCCGTGGACTGAAGTGGATGGATGGCCATCGCCATATTGGGACATAGTTATGACAAAAGGGCTTTAGTTAGGGACTACAGTGGACCATGGGTAAGCTAATGATAAACACAAACTTACTGACTATGAAGTGTTGAGCATCATCTTCAACACCTGCACAATCAAGTCAACTGATAGTCTTGTTTGCAAAACTTTTTCCTTGTCATTGTAATTTTTATTCTCTCAGTAAAAAAGGAATGTATAGCACGGCCATTCAATACATCCATGAGGTGAATGAAAAATTAATTAACCATCAATCAGTCAAATTTTATTTATATAGAGCCACGTCATAGCAAATGTTATCTCATGACACTTTACATTTAAAGTTGGTCAGGACTAGGGATGCACCGATACCAGTATCAGGTATCGGTCTGATACTGAGTGTGTGTAGTAATACTCGTACTCGTAAAAGTGCTGTGATACAAACACATCGATACCACTTGACGGCAGCATGACGTTCACCTCATAGTGTAGCAGGTACAAGGCAGAGGAGTAATGTCAGCAGCAGTGTGGAGATTTTTAAAAATAAACAATGGTGACAAGAGTAACAGTGACTGCAAGTTACGTTAACGACACAGATGGATACGGATGGAGTGTATTGTCCGTCCTCTTTCTACATTCCACACATAATTCTGTCTGTTTTCTGGGAGGTAGCGGATGCATACCAAGAGCCATATAAAGATCATCATATTATCTGATAAGACTCTGTGCGTACCCAGACGGAGAAGCAGTACCACCGCAAACTGTGGAGGTAGAGGATCTTTTCAAAGAGCAACTGTGTGAGTTAGTGAAAAACTACTGATATATTTATGACAACTACCCTCATCAATATCAACATTAGTATCCACTTTAGTATGACCTCCTCTGTCATCGCCATGTTTGTTATTACTGACTTTCTTCTTCTTTTCATTTATTTCATTTTCATTTTATTCATTCATTCCGATCTAAATGATTGGAAAGGAGCAGGACGAACAGTTATTCCAGTAAACAGTTTACATGATAGTCAATGCAAATAAAAGAAATCCAACATCCATAAGTTAAATTACTTCATTACATGCTTTTATAAAGTTTCTCTATCCTTTCCTTATACAACCTCTTAAACTGAAAAATATTTGTACAGCTCTTCTCTTCCACTGACTTTTCAAAAAACTTTACTTTTCTTCGTGGTATTTGGCCAGTATGGTTAATTAAGAGCGGCGCCCTCTGGTGGATTGATTGAGAAACGCTCTTTCCAATGCGTTAAATGTCAGTAGCAGCACTTTGTTCCAGTCAGACTAATGACAACGACAATAAATCACATTTTCAAAAGTACCTAAGAACTGTAATGGCATAATTAAGTACTCACATCGGTACTCGGTATCGGCAAGTAATCAAATGTAAGTACTTGTCCTTGTACTCGGTCTGAAAAAAGTGGTATTGGTGCATCCCTAGTCAAGACCAGATTCTTTTCTTAAGCCAATTTACAGACACCAATTTCCAGAATTCTCCAGGAGCAAACACTTGTAGACAGTGAACGGAAAAACGTCCTTTTAACAGGCTCTTGGAGGATGGTTGTCTGCCTTGGCCAGTTGGGGTTAAAGAGAGAGGGTTAAAGGAAGAGAGAGAGACAGAGATTGGTGGAGGGGGGAGAAGGGAAAAAATAGGGGGAGACACATGGATGCACGGTAAACTGGACTATAACTGTTAAAAACAAAAACTGCTGTTATTAGTAGAACTACTAATAACCAGAACAAATATCCATAACTGTTAATACTACTATTCTAAATACAAGTACTAACAGTGGATATACTACTACTGTAACTGTTTGTACCAATAATAGAAACCTCTACTATCTAGGGAACTATATAATAAACATTCATGACCATATGGATTAATGAATAATGATGATGAAGGCAGGAGAGAAGCAGGACCACAGCAGCAGGTCCAGAGATGATCCAGGGAAAACCTGTGAGAACATAAAGCACAGAGACTCCAGGGAAGAAGTCATGTAACATTGTCCTCAAGAAGCACAATGTAGACAATAATAATCCACCCCAGTCGTCACTTCTCAAGGTTCAAAGTACTTTATTATCTGTCCTCGGTAGGCCTATTGGTTAGCGGTATAGAGGAACAGAGCAGAGCTGAGGCAACATGTCCAGATGCAGACTATAGTTTCCTTTATTCGTTCTCACCAAAATGCATGGAAAAATAGTTACAAAAAGAGACAGGTAAGAAGTTAAAATATACTGTCTGTGCAAAGCATCACCGAAGTCCAGTACAGGCAGCACGCACACCACGCAATGAAAAAGAGCAGCCTTTTATAGGCTGTCCTATCCCCTAGCCTATCCTATGCTGAATACACAAGTAGGTTTACCATCCCCCCAATTAACTATTTAAAGATAAAAATTTCCCAACAGTTCCACTTTTTACTTCATTAACAACATATAAAAATATATACTTTATTAAATTATCATTAAACAGTTTTAAAATACCCATAAGGTCATTTTAATAGGTCATTCAGTTAAAACACCCCTGCTATTCCTGCCCCAACGGTCCCTCCCGGAACCTTCTTAAAGGTGCTCCGGCACCCCGGGGACTCTTTTTGCCGGAACACCTGGGACCAGACACAAGGACACAGGCAAGTTAATTTCATGCAATCACCCCATCTATCTTCAATATTACCTATTCTTTTTCCTCTATTTTCAGACCACATGACCACCAAGAGCAACACAACAAAAAATAAACACTTTAAAACATAATGTGCATGTCTGTTATTCAGTCATGGACTTGCTACATTACATTATCCCATAATTTTTGTACAGCCAGCGGCACACACATAAATGACAAATGACATGCAATACAAAAACACAAATCACACACTATTCACTATTCAGGTGCCTGATCGCAGCACGAATAATAGCATTCTTATGCCTATTGGTCCTGCTATGTGGTAGGGCATCTCTACAACCAGACTGAGGTAGTGTGAACTCTGACCATAGGGGGTGGCTGAGGTCATTCAGGACCGACCGGGCCTTATTCAATCTTCTGACTATATGCAGGTGTGTAAGGTCATTGTTACCCTGCCAGTGTGTGATGGTGTATTTATCTGCTTTCCGCCTGTATTCTCTATAGTCCTCCTTCCTGGTTTGCTGGATTCTGGACAACCATAGGAACTTTTAGCAGCGAGTAGTCAACAACAGCATGTTTCACAATGTTATTGACTACAGCACATAGTTAATAAGAAAATTATTTTATTATTTTATTTACCTTTATTTGACCAGGAAAACCTCATTGAGATTTAAAATCTCTTTTCCAAGAGTGTCCTTTCCAAGACAGGCAACAGTATATTAAATAGTTACAGACACAAACTACCATACATGAAAACAAAAACAAGCATTCAATACATAAAAGCACAAAATCAAGTCAAACCTTCCAAAGTCAAAGTGCCCACGAGATGAAGATAAAGTGTGTCAGACAAAACATCTGCAGCCAGATGTCTCCGTCTCTAAGTCAGACAACATCCTCTTGAAAATGTCCAGTGAAACTAGATCTTTAAGTTTGAGGTCTTTTTGTAGTTCGTTCCAAGTGAATGGAGCCGCAAATCTGAAGGCCTTTTCCCCCTGTTCAGTTCTAACTTTAGGAACAGACAAAAAGAAAAGATCCTGAGAACAAAGATTATAATTGTCTGTGGTTCTCCAACTGATGGAGGTCAGAAAAAAATAATATGATGAAAATAAAATAAGTACACAGTAAGTAAATTAATTACTTATTGTGTCTTTATCAGTGGCTGATTCAGAAAAGATTTTGCAGATTCTCAAATTGTTACATCTACACACCAGTTGTGGGTACAGGAACCGGCCGTCTGAGGCTCCATCTGCAGCTGGTAGCATCGAAATCCTAACATCAGCTTAAGAGCAGCTCCATTTCTGCAACCTCCTCCGTGAAGTGAAAACAAATGTCCGAAACTTCAGTATTCAGTAGTGTATTCGATCACTATTTTTTCCTTCTCGTCACTGGCTTCATTGAAAATGAATGCACATGGTCAGAGGTGGAAGGTTAATGGTGGGTTTTAAAACGGTGAATGTGTACTCTGAAACTGTAGGGGGAGCTTCACACAGAAAAATGCTACAAAAACCCACTAAAGTTCAACTTTAAGGCAAAAACTTGTTCCAAATCTGAAACAATTTGGAATAATAACAAGCCTGTTTAGTCTCTTCCTACTACCCATTTATTTTTTTAAGTGTTTTGTTTGTTTGTTTTTTTCCCTTCAATACAGTCCTTACATCATTGCATCCATCCATTCTATTAGTTTAGGGATTGTGTGGGATTTCCAGTGGCCACATGACACCCTAGAATTGTAATCAGATTTTTCATTACCTATTTGGCAGAGACAGAGCACTGGGATGTCGACCCCAAGTACAGCATGTTAGAGACAGTCTGACAGGACATGTGAGTGAACTGTCAATCACATCTGTCAATCCAAGCCAGATATGGCAGACATCAAACCCTTCTATTAGTCCTAAAGGTAATACCGCCATCACACTTTTAAGAGGATCCAAATAAAACTGACTCCTGGACAGAAAATTTTGTACTGGCCTTATCCAGAAAAGGTCATTGTCTATGGGAGTCAGGTCGTTAAGGAGCCAGCATCTCATGGCCCTCAGTAATATTACACTTAATGGTAGATAATAGATAACATGTTCACACTGGCTTTACAGCTTGCCTTGTCTAGAGCAGTGGTTCTCAACTGGTCTGGCTTCAAGACCCACTATCACCCCTCAATGACAAGCTGTGACCCAAATTGATAAGTTAAACTTCTCAAAAATTTATTTAATAAAACGATGGTGTGTTATACTTCTTCCCACCCCTTTTCGGGCATGTAAATGGAATTATTGTGCTTTTCTTCTGACTAAGACTGTTATGATTCTTGATATTTGTATTATTATGTATGTTTTGCAAGTGCATATATGTAAAATTTCATTGCATGTTCGGAATAAATCACAAAATCACAAAAAAATCACAACCTGAGATAATGCAGAATATCACAGTATGAAAACACAGAAGACAAGTTTCATAATAAACCAAACTGACCAGCAGGTGGTAATGCTAAATATGGAATTATTCCCTTTAACATTAAATTAGAAAATTTTAACCAAAACCAAAAATGTGCACTTACTGAACGCATTTTTAATTTTTAACTGAGTTTTTTTTTGTCCTTATTGGAGGTAAAACCATATCTGATAGAGTTATTATCATACCTGAGTTTCACCATGATATGAATAGAAACTTTTGGTTCTTCTATTATGCTGTGAAATGTCTAGTGTTAATTAGCATTACAGTGCATTACCGCCACCTACTATTGGGGAGTGTGAATGGTCAGTGCTCAGCTACATGAAAAATAAAGCACAGGATTGATTTCTTAACATTATTTTTTGCCCAGACAAAGGCCCATGACCCACTGAAAACGGGTTTGCAACCCACGTTTGGGTCGTGACCCACCAGTTGAGAATCACTGGTCTAGAAACTGGAAGTGTTCAAGGTCCACTCTATGACATTTAGTGGTATTTGGTGATGAATGTAACTGCAACCAAACAAAAACTCCAACCCTCCAGTACAGTGGCCACCACACAACCTAAAACTCCTTCGCAAGAGCTAGACTTTGTTTTGTCCATGCTGATCTACTAGGTTAACCCTATAACACCAAATGTATCTTATTTGATACATGAGTTTTGAAGCCCTCTACATGATCAGTGTGATATTTTTTTTCTTGAAAAACCTGATGTATACAATGAGATACATGCAATACACAGATAATCCACCAGGGGCAAGGAATTCATTCACCAGAGGCCTTTCCAGTGACACTACAAGACTGTCATTAATGAGGAAGGAGGAAGAACTTTGCCAATTTTGAAAAGGAATTACCAATTTGTTAGACATGTTTGTGTTATGTTATGTTTTTGCTTGTTAAAAAAAATAATAACATTTGAGTGTTGAGGCCTGATGTATCAAATATGATACAAAATTGAAACTCATACATGGAAATTGGTATTTGAAAAAAAAAAAAAAAATGTTTGGGTTGTTCAGAAGGACCAATACAGGCTCCAGTTTCAAAACACTGGAATTTTCTGTTAATTATTTAATAGTTCAGGCTTTACAGAGGTAAGGGGATATTAAATTTGGTCTGCACTTAAACATAGTAGATAATAAAAATATGCCTTAATATTAGATGCCACCAACTATAAAATGAAAACAAAACAAGTGGACATCTGTTCTCACCTACTGTAGAAACATGACATGGTAACATGGTGGACTTAATTATCCTTTTGTAGACAACAATTAACAAAAACATAACAATTCATTTACCCATTTTATGCACAGTTATACACTACTGCAGTCATAATGATGACTATTATATTCCTTTTCTGTGGATCTTCCAAAAAAATTCCCTAAATTGTCAATCTAACAATAAAAAAGCACTGATGTTTTAATGTCAAGCACATAGGCAGCTTTTTCTCCTGCAGATTAGATGTCATTTAAATGAGGCAACAGGCTGAGTTCACAACTATACATACACACATTCCCTGTGTGCATGTAGGAGTTAGTAACAGCATTTGCTATCATGAAAGAACCTCACTCCATTAGAATAATTCTGTAACACAATAAAATGTGTGGGGTGCAGTGAGCACGGTGGGCACTGTTTAAACAAATGCACGTCTTTCAAATACATTTAGGCCAGGGAGCGGAATTGGTTGTGGCTGCCCTACTGTTTTTCCAATATGAGGCTCACAGGGAGACCCGCATAGAGGCTTTTGAATCAAATCAATTGTTTGCTTTGTGCACAGTGCAATTAGCCTTTTTGCTGGATTACTCCCAGAGCTGCTAATGAAGAATATATAATGATTGCATTTTATGAGCATGTATTACAAAGAACTGTGTTTACAGTGTTGCATTTAGACTGTCCTTATACACGGCAGTTAAGTAAATGGAAAGTGATCACCATGCAATGAATATTTCTAAGTAAAAGATAAAAACACAAAGACAAAGTGACAGGATCAAACTTGCTGAAAAAAAGGCCCTTTTACAGTAAATGCGAAGGATTATCCTGGTTTACGGCGGTGAAAGAATGACTGAAAGCTTGCACCGTAAATATGATTACCACTGGCCTTTATAAGATTTGTACACAGATTTTAATTAGATCCATCAACAGTGTGGGTGCTGTGTCTGATAAATTGGGTCATTCCTGTAAAGCAAGCCTTCTTGCTAGAGGAGGATTCACCCTGAGGAGGAATACGCACAGCTGCTTCTGAGAGAAAGGGAAGAATCGGGAACACTAAGAAAGAGGTGGGTGGACCGGACGGCAAACTGTGGTAATTTTGGATGTAAAATCAGATTTATGATTTATTTTATTTTCCTTTTTCTTTCTTTTTTTATTGTTAAATGTGTTTATCTTTAAAAAGATTTTGTTGTCATTGCCAGATGTATTTTTACATTCCCACTCGCCAATATGTTTGAGATGTAGGAAATAGCCTCGTTTCTAATCTGATGTGTTTTATAGTTTCAACAACTTTTAACATGTTTATTAAACTTTCAACTGGCAACCCATGTTAGGGTCAGGGTTACACATTAGAAACTGATATAGTTTGGGCTATGTTTTAACCACCTTTAACCCTTTATCTGGCAAGTGGCTATTTTTGGTCATTTTCAAATGCATTACAAGACACTGACATCAAGAGTTCAAGGTAGGAGAGTGACTCAATAATCTCAGGTCCAATGTGGTCTCCAGGGTCTGTAAGGTCCACCTCTGCATGAACAGTGAGTGTACCTGCTTTGTTAGGTACCATGAAGTAATGGTACTAATGTAAGGAATGATGTTTCAAAGGGATAATGTGGATGTGGACAGGGGTCTGGCTCAGCACGCATGGGGGTCTAATGCAGTGTTTTTCAACCTTGGGGTCGGTACCCCACGTGGAGTCACCTAGAAATGAAATGGGGTCGCCTGAAATTTCTAGTAATTGATAAAAATAATAACTTATTAATAAAAAAATATATGGTGAGTTGAGAGAGACAATCATAATACATAAAAGACACAACAAACTCTGAAGCTGAAACTGAAGCACTGTGGTTCTGTTTATCTGTCAAATGTTCATTGTGGTTGGTTTCAGATGCTGCAGCTCTTTCATAATTCATAGTTTGAGTTCTTGTTTGTTCAGTATTAATTGTCAGCCTTGTAAATACAAGCTGGACTGACTGTACATATCCTGACTAAGGAAAATAAAATTCTCACTTTGTGCAGTAATCTACACCTGGCTTTTCTGCCTCCGTCCATAATAATATACATTATATAGACTAAATGGCGTCTAAAATTAATGTTTATTTGCAACATAGTAGAGCAAACTATTACATGATCAAAAACAAATTAATTTTAGCAAAAAAATCTCTTCGTTTTGAATGTCTGGGGTTGCCAGAAATTTGTGCTGTTAAAATAGGGCCATGAGGCAACAAAGGTAGGGAACCACTGGTCTAATGGGTCAAAGGGCAGGTTCTAATGGGATCAAATTCAAGTTCCTTTTGCATTACATGCATTTTTCTTGTATTTTTTATATATACTTGTTTTGTTTTTGTTTTTTTGCCAATTATGGGTAAGGAACCAAATATGGTAACTTCATCAACCTTGATTTTCTACATGACAATATAAACTTTTGTCAAATTTCACCAAAGTAATACAGTGTTGGTCTGTCCTCCAATAACACACCATGGTTGATATTTGGACTTTCAAAGTGTTTCTATGAGTGAACTATAAAGGGTTAAACACACAAACTACAAGATGCTCCTTTTGAAATGAACTTCAGTACATGCATTTTGGAGGAAAAGGGAGGATGTTAAAAGGTTAAAACCAGCAAGAAACAAAAGGCCATTCAAACAGACGTAATCAATGATGTGATTTTTTGGAAAAAAAAAAAAAAAAAAAAAAAAAAGAAAAGAAAGGTACTCCCGCAGCATCACATGTTTTGCTATGAAGCACAAACCAACAGTGAGGTCTTTCTTTATGATTTGGGGTAGAGTTCACTTTGAGTTCCGCATTTTGTTTCAGTTAAGGACCAAAGAGTCAGCGCAGTCATGCACATCTCTTTTTCAATGGCACACATGATTCTCAATACTCCACAACGGAAATTTATTCACAGCGGTCATACTAAATGTCAGTGTGTCTTTGTTGTAGTTGCTGCGTGTGGAGTAACTATATTCATTTCTTCCTTTGTGTGTTTTGTTGTGTGCATGTGCATGTGAATGTTATGTGTATGTGTGTACTCCACTGGGGCCTCTTCTGCTCGGCCTCAGAACCACTAATCAGTCTCTCTCTTTTTTTCCAAGCCTTCATCTTCATCATCCTGCATGTGTATGTGTGTTCGGGCATGTACACACAGACATTTCCCTAAGACAGCTGCTCCTGAATAAACATTGTTTACTTCCTAATCGAGCAGGGAGACCACTGAGGGCCTGATCTCTCACTGTTATCACATGCACAGACGCATGCACGATCACATACACACATGCATGCATTCTGAGACCCTCACATAGGATATGGCTGTGCACAGGTATCAGCTTTATTAGCTATAATCATCTCCATATAATCCATATGCATCCATCATACATTAGACATCAAATGGATTTTGTTTATGCAGCAATCTATCACTGATGGGGTAAGCCTGAAAGATAATTCCATAAAAGGTAGAAATGGTACTCCACCTTAAGTGTCATGAATATGCAATGTTACTTTTTTTTTTTTTTTTTTAAATAGGCACTCACTGAGGAATATGTGGTCACACTTTTAACACACAAATAAATTGGCACATGCATGCATAAATACACACATCCTGGCTGGCGTTGGGGGCTAGGATGCACTTGGTTCTCCTGCAGGAACAGATGGCCTCAACTCTGGAGGGATGATCACAGGGAGGATGGAGGTCAGGAACCAGCAAGGGAGGGAGCGAGGGAGGGGAGGCGGCAGAGTAGGAGGAGGAGGAGGGTGAAAAGAGAGGGGGAGGAGGGTGAACGAAATCTGGAAGGAATGATCAGAGCAGGGCCTGACGGCAGGAACGGAGATGCAAGGAGGTTTGAAATGAGGATTGATATTTGGAAAGAAGAAGAAGAAAAAAAAAAGGATGATCACATGGGAGGGCGAGAGGTCCACAGGCAGACAAGAGGGGTGATAAAAGAGGAGATAAAGACCAAAAAGAATAGAAAAAAAAGACAGAAATAGAGGTCTAATTGCAAGGATTCTGGAAGGAATGGGAGGAAAATGTAATAGACAAGAAAAAAAGACAGAGGTGAAGAAAGAGGTATGGTGGCCAGAGGGACAGACAGATTGGACAGAGGGCAAAGGTCAACACTAAGACATGGTGAGGAAGGATTGACATGTGTATACGCTTAAAGGTATAGATAAAATGAGTTACCCGAATGACAAAAGGGTTCAGAATGGGCAGATGATGGGAAAAGACGAATAAAGCACAAGTGGCTTTTCCATTGACCCGGAAATTGCACAAATATAACTTGCACATAAAAAATTATTTAATGGAAAAATGGCAATTTCACCAAAAGTCTAATTTTTCAATTAGAAGTTTTTGCGCTATAAATATAATAAATAAACAAGAGGTGGTTTTTCAGGCATAGCAATGGACTGCAATGGAAAGACCTGTTTTCACAACTAGTCAGGTGAATTTAAAAAAAAAAACGGATGTTGACGGATGTTACAACAAGCGAAGAAGAAGAAGAAACATGTCGCGGTATGTGTGGACACACCAGGAAACCCAATCATTTTTTAAATTTAGTACACAGGTGTCAAACATGCGGCTCGGGGGCTAAATCCGGCCCGCCAAAGAGTCCAATCTGGCCCACGGGGTGAATTTGTGAAATGCAAAAATTACACTGAAGATATTAACAATGAATGGTGTAAAAATTATTTTAATTCAGGTTCCACATACAGACACATACAGTCCAATTAGATTTCAATTGGGTCAGACCAGTAAAATATTATCATAATAACCTATAAATAATGACAACCCCAAATGTTCTCTTTGTTTTTTTGGTGTAAAAAAGTAAAATTACATGAAAATATTTACATTACCAAACAATACTTTCACAAAAAATGTGAATAACCTGAACAAATATGAACAAACGGAAATGTGTTAAGAAAAGTACATGCAATTTTACTAATATTCTGCCCGTTACTAAATGTTTTGTGCGATTGTAATGCACATGTGTAAATGATAAACTGATAAACGGAGGCATAATATTGTTAAAATTGCACTCGTTTTTCTTAAGACAATTCAAGTTGCTCATGTTATACAGATTTTTAAGGAAACTTTGTAGATGTAAACCAGATCATAATATAATTTTACATTTTTCGCTGTCATAATTTTACTGGTGTGGCCCACTTGACATCAAATTGAGCTGAATGTGGCTCCTGAACTACAATGAGTTTGACACCCTTGATTTAGTTCGAGGTAGAGGGGTAATATATAATAATAATAATGAATATATCTGTCAATCAACACCATATTTACTTTCGTCGCCATGTTTATGGAATGACTTCTCGTGTCATCTCGCGACAATAAATAAACAAATCATCACATTTGTGATTTAATGGAAAAACCGACATTATACACTTCAGTTTTTTCGACATTTAGTAAATGTTGGTAAAGTTTTACGCAGATGTCCAATGGAAAAGCAACTACAGATGGAGATGAGACTGTGAAAGTTTATATCAGTTTACATTGGGTTATTTTTGCTCTATTTTCATATATATTTATTCACCTCTGGAACTTGCACCAGGATAAGCTTTGACAGTTAGTCCCGAACACAACATTGAGCATTTTTGACACCACAATGCACCCACAATACAACGGGGGCCAGCCTACATTCGATTTCCTGATTATGCATGATCTGAAATTTGAGTAGGTCTGTGGTTCTTGCTTTTTGACTCAAGTCCAGCTGGAAAACAAAAAAAAAAAAGGAGAGAACAGTCAGGCAGAAGCAGAAAAATTGCGAGAAAACCACCAAATTGACTATTACAACCCAAGATGTTTTACAATAATTGTTCTTTCACAGCTATTTAAAGATGTGTTAACTGCAGAGGGAATGCTGAAAAGGTGTTTTTGATTCACTTTTTGGATTTGACTGTTTCTCGGCTGAAAAATAGCAAGCCCTGTGGGTGTAGTGGAGAGAAGCGAAGAGCTCTGAGTGCATGTCATCCCCACAGTTTTGGGGTTGATTGGTAGGTCAATGACTCTGTCTTGCTTGCGCGTATGGCAGACATACAGAGCACTCATGCACCGTTTCCATTCCACCATCTCTACTCTCTCTCTTTCTCCCTCCCTCACTCGCCCGCTCCCTCTCCTTTCTCTAATCATGGCCTTAGGGCTTGGCGAACGGACGACCGAGGTTAACGCTCCCCGGAGGAGAGGAGCAATTGTAAATGAGGCAGAGGTGAAGATGAGCGGGTAAAACAGGCAGATAAAAGTGATGAGGGATGAAGCGGACGTGTGGCGATAGCGCCTTAAAAGAGACTGACACATGAGAGGGAAAAAGAGGGAAAGCGAGAGGACCTGAGAATTACAATTTGAGGCAGCTATGTTCTTTTTTTTCCCCCTTGTTACTTCCTCTTCTTTCATGGCCTGCCATTTCACCCCCAACTAAACCTAGTTATTATTCTGATCATTACTGAAGATTTCCGCAAAGTTGTTATCTGCTCTCACTTTGATACGTATGGACACATAGACATGATAGTTAAAAATGGAAAAGATTTAACACTCAGCAAATAATGGCCGAGTTTGTGTGTCAGAGGATGTGTAATAGTATAGATGTCGGTCGATGCAGTTACTCAGAGACAATAGATTTTACGACTTACAATGTGTTTTTAATTAAATCAGCGTTCTTGTTCATTGCTGAAACCATAGACAACCTTGATTAAAAATTTTATATAAAAATATTTTTTCCATGTATTCAGAGAAAAGAAACGCTGGTTAAAAAGCACTATGCAAGAAAACAAGTTCAAGTGAGCAACACAACGCTGAGGGTTTAACTTAGGAAAAGTCCAGAAATCAATATTTGGTGGAATAACCCTGGTTTTCAGTTGCAGCTTTCATGCGTCTTGGCATGCTTTTCCGTTTTTCACATTGCTTGTTCTATGCTTTATGCCACTTCTGGCCTAAAACTAAGCAAGTATAGCTTGGGTTTTGTTTGATGGCTTGTGACCATCCATCTTTGTCTTGATCACATTCCAGACGTTTTTCATCGGGGTTCTTGTCCAGAATTTTTTTTTTCTTCCCTAGTGCTTTATGTGAATGTACTGTTAAACTAAGCACAATTAAAAAAAAAAAAGCTAGGTTTTACACAATGTAGACAACCTTTTGACCTGTAAATTACCATATTTGTGCATGCTATGAGGCATTTGTCTCTGAAATCAACTTTTTTTTTTTTTCAGTAGCTCAAAAGCAAACCTGGTTCATTTTTCATTTCTTCTGTTTCCCATTGTCTCCATTCACTCTCTTGTTCTTTCTGCCAGTGTTACATTGTTTCAGGTCAGATATCAGGCAGTGAGCTTGGTGAAAATTTTATTAAATAGGATGGCTAAACATGGCCTTGGGCCTTCAACCTGCTTTGATGGTACATTCACGGAAGCCTGTGTGTGATGTCACATGCATGCACACATACATGCACATAAAACGTACATTTTCTCCCCTGGCCTACTTGAGCCCCACAGAACCCACCAAATACATTTGAACCACTTTGCCAAAATTAGGTAGCACCAGTAGCTTGGCAATAATCAATTTATTTGCTTTAAAAAATATATATATATAGTCAGTGTGCATCTGGGCTCCTTCATGTGTCTGCAGGAGTAGAGTGGCTGCACATCAACGCTATAATAATCCCATCCATATCAAGAAAGCCCTCAGGCTGTAGCAGACACAGCTCTGCCAAAGAGCAAAATCCAGCACTCCTAATTGCACTCGTTTTTAGCAAAAGAAGAAGAGATTCTTATTGTTTCGGACATAGTTGGGCGATTCCTGCTAGGTGCGATGGATACAGTGGTGTGAAACACAAAGGGAGATGGAATGGAGCAAGAATGGAAATGAGAGGAAGGGTGTGGGTCACTGGTGGATAAAAAGCAAGTTTGAAACCCATTTTGTGAACTTTATCTCTTTTTGCTATTTTAGTGCCAGGCTTTGTAACTCTGAGAATTTTTTCTTATTTTTCCCAGAGTCCTTTGGGACTTGCAGTCCTTTTTTTTTTTTTTTTTTCTTTCTTTCTTTCTTTCTGGAGAAATATCAGGTTTCAGAGTCAATAAATTCCAGGTTATGCTGGTTAAGCATCCTTCATCATATATTTCTGCAACAGTGGTTTTGCAATAGAGCCATTCATAGCTAAATATAAGATAGTGGGAACAATATAATGCATTAGCCTTTTAGTGTCGAAAAAAAAAAAAGAGCCAAAATCACATTTACTAGAATTCTCCACTTCAGCTATATTACAGCTCATTATACAATCTAGGCATGAACCTTCCACCTTGTTGTATGCAAAATAGGCCACCTTCAGAGCTTAAAAACAGCCTAAAGGACTGAGTGTAAAAACTACACACAATAACAAAAGTGTTATCAACCATTATCACCTCGCCTGCCAATACTTCCTCGTCAGCTCAAAAACACTCAGCCCAGGGCTAGACACGGCGAACAGAGAGGTAGATGTGACCCCCTGACCCCCCCTCCAAAACACAGAAGGGTTGAAGTTCAAAGGTCACACTTGTCACTATGCTTACACCTCATTGGGTGGGACATGTTTGGCTTGGCTGCACCTCAGGGCTTTGATTTCAATGACCTAATATGCAGCTAAATACCCTTCCTCTACTTTTAACCCCACCCCTGTCCCCCCTCACATCCTGTCTCCCTACATTCCTTCCCCGTAAGCTGCCCTGAAGCCAAGCTATGTCTGACTTAATTAGTCACATTCACCTTTTTCCCTTTCCTTTTTTCTGCTTCTCTTTTGTCTTTAACATGGGTTTTTTTCATGTCGTTGATCCTCCCATGCCCTTTGTTGACCTAACTTGCTGTTGCTTGAGGTGTAATCAAAAGGGTACATTTTCCAAGTCCTCCTCAATACTTAAAACATGAATTTGTTCCGCCTTGTGATGTGAATAAGCATCTACTTCAGAAGTTCTAATTATCTACTTTAAAAAATTATGTCAACATTTTAGATTTTGTGTCTGCTTCAATATCTTCCTTCAATATCCAAAAACTCAGATGTGTGACAGTTTTGGCAGAATATAAGCAGAAATCTTGCAGAAACACATGAGTTATTGGAACCCAGGGGATACTAAAATATTTTTAACATGCATTTATATGTACGTATGTGCAAAACAAAGAAGAAACTCCAGGACATCTAGCTTCTGTGATTAATATGGTTTTGTGTATAATATGTTGAAACACACCCCAAGCTACTTCAGTTTAGTCGTGGAAACTGTTATAACCCCAACCCTATCTTATAACAGTAAAATAAGGTTATAATAGGAGTCATATAAAGCTGATATGCATTTATCACACTTCATATGAAAGAGTCCTAAAAATGTCAGTGTCACATGGCTAAAACACAGCCTGAAACATAACCTTCATTTTACCCCTAAACCCTGGTGACCTGATAGATATGATGTTAGAGGTTACATCTCCAGACAAAAACCACAAAGGAGAATAAAAGACTAAACCATGCTTATATACAGTATGTGTGGACTCAGTAGGGATACATAAGAGAAGTTGGTCTAAATAAATAGAAATCGCAAACCTCGGACCATTCTGTTCTTCAAATTCACTGATGTTCTTCTGTTGTTGTTGTAGCTGTTCTGTTTTTGCCTGTTGTTTGTTTCTGTTTCAGGGTCTGCATCAGTGTTTGTTTGTGTTTAACCTTGTCCTGGTCTTCCATCAGGTAACATATGTACGGTAATAAAATAATTAAATCCAACCAACAGCGGGAATTGATTTAACCCTTAGGGGTCTGAGCCTGTTGTGGCTGTTTTTGAGTACTTTTGATTTTGCCTTTATATTCTGCATAAAGAATGTTTACCATACCCATTTTTGGGATCTTTTTTTTAGTGCAACTTCATCTATCTCATCTCCCTATTATTTTTTCCACTTTAACCTACTATACCAAAATAAAAAGACAAAAAACACAAAAATATAAAATCCGATTTAAAAAACTGATATAATTTATTGCATAAATAACACAAAGATGCTTAACGAACCTTTTCAAAGACTTTAAAAGTGAATATTGGTTCCAAATATTAGGTAAATAAAATCAAAATTGTAACAAATTAAAACTATACTCAAATATTTGACATAAAAACATATCTTTACATTGGTGGTTTCTCTGGTTTCTCCCCTCCCCCGGTCCTCCTGGTTTCTGCATCCGGTTCAGGTGGGGGACATTCCTGTAATGCTAGTGCCGTCTGTGGATTAGAGTCTGCAGATTTGGCCGTTTTTTTTCCGTTTTGAAAAAGGACAAAACATGACAAAGATATGGTAAGAACTACAACGCCTGCCCCACCTTATTTTTATACTGTTACTCATGTTTGTTTGCTCCGACTTCCGCTTCCGACATGTTGAAAATGTCATGTGATTCAGTCATGGGGCCGTGACCGTGGACCCCTAAGAGTTAAGGCTCAAAACGCTCTTAGATCAAAACTATCAAGCAGCAACTTATGCCCGCGTTTCCACTATGTGGTACCGGCTCAACTCGACTCAACTCGACTCGGCCTTTTTGCGTTTCCATTACAAAAAAGGACCTGGAATCTGGTACCCGGTACTAGGTTTTTGGTATCAGCTTCGCCAAGGTTCCAAGACTGGAGAACAGACACTAAAACGTGACGTGTAAACACGGCGGACCACTGATTGGTCAGAGAGTTCTCTCAATGACCCGCTGTTTTACAAAAAACAGATGCGGAAGTTGACAGTAGATATAGCGGTAGGTTAATCCACATGATGACAGCCTGTAAAACTACACCATGGTTGGTCGAGGAGATTCAGTCTTTGGTGGCTGACGTAAAAATTCAGCATGAGCTTGACGAGACAACACGCAATGAGTGAGTTTATCAGCGACTCTCTGAGCAGACGACACGGAAGTAACGCACCACATCGCTATGACATCCAGGTACTCTAAAGTTGGTAGTATCCTGTAATGAAAACGGTCTCCAGGAATAGTACCTGGTACCCGAGTCGAGTCGAATTGAACCGGTTCCATATTGTGGAAATGCAACATTATATTGGAGCCCAAATTGCTGAACAGGATAGGTTAAAAAAACAAAACAAAACAAAACAAAGAAATGGCAAACATAAAGTCTTTTATATCCTATTATAGTTTCAATAAACCACCTGACAATTGCCCTAATGTTGTTTTCCTTTACATATATGAAGATATTTCCAAAAGAAACTAATACAAAAACCGCATAAATTGGTGTTTAATATGCACTAGAATGTAGGCAATGAAATGTTTGATGTTGAACATTTCCCGGGGAGGAACCGCAGACCAGAATCTATGCTCTTTAACTGAAACCTACACCCATAGCTCTACTCATGCCTGAGGATGCCTGTAAAACCCAGATTAGTATGAGGCAGTTATTAGTTACTGAGCACATTTAGTTTCAAGCTATTTGTTCTGTAATTTTTTTTTTTTTTTTTTTTTTGTCTTTTTTCTTTTTTTTTTAAATGACACAAACAAGATACAAGAAAAGAGATGTTTCTCAGTGAGGATGTGTGAATGGGTGTTTGGCACATGATGCTGGTGAAAGTGAGGAAAAGTGTGTGAGAGACCTGTTACCTTTGATGGCTGCACACTCAGTCATTAACAATAACCCATCACTCACAGTGTGAGAACATTTGCGAGCTCACACTAAAGCGCAGATAACATACACGGTGCAGCAAAGCTTTTTTAACTGACTAAAGCCCACTTTTCTTTCACCATGTGCCCCTTCCGGCAAATCCCCGATCAACACACTGACATTCTCACAAAATATTGAAAAGGCCCGGAAGACAAAAGGCTCTGCCAGTCAGACTGCTTATTCACCGGCTCTGACATGTATTGTTATTTGAAACTGCTGTCAGACAAACTAGACAACATGCAGACACACACACTCTTTCTCTAGCACACACACTCTCACACACTCCAGTCTGCCTAATCATCTAACAACAAGGAGCCATTGTGCTGTGTTATGACTTTGTAGAGCAGCCCACCACCCAGAGGGGAGAAACATCTTCAAATCAAAGGCTTACACTTGCCACTCAAGAGCCGGATATCACAAGCCGAGCATGTGAGGTTAGAGGAATACAGATGGAAGTCAGCTGAGACACCACCACTCCTACTCCCTTGTTCAGGCTCTTGACCTTCACCAGGTGCCAGATGGGCGAAGAGGATATTCAAGAGTCATGGGAAAATGTTTACATGGTTTTCCTTTAATTGAACCCTGAAAGCTTCGGTCAAATGAAAAGTGGTGGGAAATATTTAACTCTGGCATCAAGGATGGGTAATTATTGTTTTCCCCGTGAGCAACAGCTGAGATGAAGATATGGCTCACAGTTGGGTGCAATTAAATGACTTCCTATGAATAATGTAATGTAAAACTGAAGTTAAATTGCAGAACATGGCAGAAGATCAACAGTCAACAGTTGAGATGTTGAGTTGTGTCACACGTTTGTACAGCATTTGACTCAAGGCTCCCAAATACCTGCAGGGCAAAGCAAAGCTTGACCGTAAATAAACAAAAAAAAGACTAAAAAAACTAATTTACAATTATTAGAAAAGGTACTTACATACAATTAATTTGGCTGTATTGCAATGCTTTAAGTCCTGTGCAGTTGCCAGCAACCAAAAGTATGTACTGATCCAAACTGTTTAATAACTTTCACTAATTAAGGTAAAATGCAATTTCTCAGCTTTTCATCAGATACGACCCATTTGTGTGTTCAGAGGCTCCATAGTGAAGATGGAAACACTGTTATCTTCTACAGCATTGATTCACCTGTAAAACCCACGGAGTTGGACAAATGACAGTAGATGCAGACACTTGTTTTTAAGCTTAGTTAATCATATATTTTGCAGAAAAAGTCACTTTTTCTTCCTTTTTTTTTTTTTTTTTTTCTTTTTTTGGTATAACTTTTGAATTTACTCTAGTTTGTATGACCATCTACATGATCAGTAAATTAAATGAAGGAAAATACCCAATTTTCATTAAACATTGCAAAATGCAATGAATAATATTAGAATAAATGTAATAAATTTAGAGAAAAGGTAATTTGGAAGTTGCTACAAAATAGTTCTAGGTCTGTAAGGGTTTAAGGTTCAGTGTGTTATCAAGTGACATCTAGGGTTAAGATTGCAGGCAACTGAATCCAATCACAAACCACAGCTATAGATTGGAGAAAAAAAAAGGGAAAATCCTCATGGAGCCATTGTTTATTTTGTCAATTTGTGGCTTTTTAGTTAAGGAGATACTTGCTGATTCACAGCCAAATGTAGTTGGAGGAAATATACCTTAACACCAGATGTTACTTTGCATAAAATGGAAAAAAGAAGTCAATTCAGAGCTAAAGAAGAAACATGGCAATGCAACGTGACAGACTCCATGAACACTGACCTGCTTCTGGTGTAGATATAAATGAATCGTTACAAAGTGATGATTGATTCCACAATTCCTTCTTTGGCATGACTAAACTCTCCAAAAGCTCTCACAATGGAGCTTTAAATTTTGCAAATGATCTATTTATTTATACAATTAAACTTTTGCACACTCAACCAAACCTACACTTTGACAGAAACATCAAGAAATACACAAGAAATAGACTTAGCACATATTTAAGTGCATAAATAGTGGATGAACCACTCCTGACTTCAGTCATTGTTTTGTTTTCTGCTATTCTGAAGCCTTGGGATACTATGATATGGTCCTAACGTCCTCTTTTGTCCGGACATGTCCTTTTTTCATGTTCTGTCCAGAGCATCCAAGCGGTTTCTATTAATTTGCGAAAATGTCCTGTTTTCATTGTTTTTCACAGGAAAAACACTTTAAATGCATAATGGGACATTACAGCAGTGAAAGGCACTGATCCACACCAGCCTGTGGATGTGGGGATGGATGGACCTGTCCATAGACGCACTATAGCAGGGGTGGCAAACATATGGCCCACAGGCCATAACTGGCCCACCACAGGTTCCAATCTGCCTCATGGTATGAATTTGCAAAGTGTAAAAATTATACTGAAGTTAAATTAAGAGTCAAAGGTGTAAAACCTGTTTTAGTTCAGGGGCCACATACAGACCAACAGTGATCTCAAGTAAAATATTAGCATACTAATCTATTAATAATGACTCCAAATGTTCTTCTTGGCTTAATGTAAAAAAAAAAACCAAAAAACATATTATGCCTATAAATAATGCAAAAAAAGCCAAACATTAAATTATGAAATATTTACATTAACAAACTATCTTTTAAAAATTAAATGTGAACAGCCTGGACAAATATGAACAACTTGAAATGTCTAAATGTTTTGTGCCTGTGTAGATCCGATCCCTACTGCACATGTATAAATGATAAGTTGCCTTATTCAGTGAAAACCTATAAAATTTCTATTGTTTTTTGTTTTTGTCTGCTATTTCACCCTGTTATTCCACCTAAAACACACAGTATCTTGCCAGATCTTGAAAGCAGAAGTAGTCCTGAAAAACTTCTACAGTTAGAATAACAAAGCTATTCCAAGCAGCTTGTTTCACTGAAATATTTTCTCCGGGGTTATAAGCGCTTTGCACAGAACACTACGGTACTTTAGCGTGTGATCAAGTATCTCGAGGCGGAGCCGTTTGTCCTCTTTTTTGGAAATCCAAATATGGTCACCTCAGGCTATGACTGTGTTGGTTTTATGGAAACACGTGCCCATATTTGGATCAAATAAGTGGAGCTGGAGAAGAATGGAGACTGAACTGAAACATCCACAAACAGTGGATTATTAAACACAATTGAATAATTTCAGCTCCTTAATAAATGTCAACACATGCAGGGTTGTTCGATAACAGTTACGTTAATAGAGTAAAATGTATAAACACAATAACAATGGCTAATTGAGCTAATTAGCCAGCTTGCTAACAGATCATATACCATAGCTGGCAGTAAACATATTTATTTCCATCCATCTGTTTATTTCTAAAGTCAGCTGCTTTAACTCGCTCCTAGTGGTGATTCAACTTACTGAAGGTTTTGACATTTGTGCTTTAGGTTCAATTTTCTGTTTCAAAGGTGGATGCTTTGTCCCACTAAAAAGGAAAAAAAAAATCTAAATAATCATTAGGCGATGTTAGACACATGGTGAAAAAATTAGGGCTGCACCGACACCGGTATTGGTCCGATACTGAGCGCATGTACTTCTACTCGTACTCCGATATACCACTTTATGACAGCATGATGTTCACAGTTAAGTGCAGCAGGTACATGGTGTAGGAGTAATGTCAGCAGTGTGGAGATTTTTCAAAATAAATGACGGTGACAAAAGTAACGGTGACTGAAAGTTAAGTTAAAGACACAGACAGATACGGATGGAGCGTTCTGTCCGTCCACTGCGTACATTTTGTACGTAATTCTGTCCGTTTTCCGGGTGCTTGCGGATGTGTACCCAGACAGAGAATACCACTAGGAACCGTGGAAGTAGTGTATCTTTTCAAAGAGCGACTGTGTGAGTTAGTGAAAAACTACTGACAACTACCCTCATCAATATCAACATTAGTATCCACATTAGTATTACCTCCTCTGTCGTCGCCACGTTTGTTATTATTGACTTTCTTCTTCTTCGTCTCAGAAAACATTACTCTTCGTCATGATATTTGGCAATTATGGTTAATTAAGAGCGGCACCCTCTGGTTGATTGATTGAAATGTTCATTCCAATGCATTAAATGTCAGTAGCAGCACTTTGTTACAGTCAGACTAATGACAACGACAATAAAGCACATTTTCAAAAGTAACTAAGAACTGTAATGGTATTATTAAGTACTCATATCGGTACTCTGTATCGGCAAATAATCAAATGTAAGTACTTGTACTTGGTCTGGAAAAAAGTGGTATTGGTGCATCCCTAGAAAAAAATCATACCAAATATTAACATGTAAACATTTTAAAGTGCTACGTAAAAACCAAAACACTCAAAAAAGACCAAAATACTCCTACAGGGTTTTAACCTCTGTCTGTTTGACATGTTCACTAAAGCCACAAGGAAAAGACTCCAAACCAAACCAAACCAAACCAAGCCAATATGACTCTAGAGAGAAACTGAAACAAGACTGTGATATAGACCTGAATAAATAAATCGGACTCAAGTAGATAGTATAATATTGATCATCCCATTCTGTTCTTGTATTTGCTGGCCTTAAGCTACGGTGGTTTTCATTGTTTTTTTCCCCACAGGTACAGTCTCTTATCTTTAAGGCCATGTTGTTATTTGTGCCTCACTGATAACATACTTCAACCTCAGAAGTAAACAAATTGAATAAAAGACACTTTTTGTCCTGAGTAAAATAAGGGATCAATTTGTTCTGTTGGTGTTTATTTATATATGGGACCTCTGATAATAGTTGGCACAAAGTCTTTATGGAATGGTTATCGTCTTAAGAAGAGATCAAAACAAGACACGTTGGTCTATTTTTTTCTTGTCTGAACACCTGTGACAGTTAATCCCAGCTCCTTCCAAGAATAACCTACTGAAGCGCTCTGTATTATGAGATATTTTGTTATTAAAGGTTACTTAGAACATGTGACTCCACTAAATTGGATTGTGTCACATGCAGAGGCAAAGCCAGGTTTAGTAATAGATGAAGTAGAAAGTGTTACCTTAAGAGCTTTAAGACACTGGAGATAATTATCGTCAGATGAAAACTGCAGCTTAAATGTCAACATTTTTAATAAAGAGGCAGGATTCTCTCCTTTCTCTTAATTGAAATTTACCTCCAGAAGAAACTGATATGAGCGAGGTTGATTAGATTACTTGGAGGCTATTTTACTTTACTAATGACACACACTGAGTTTTTTGGACGTACCATCTATATTTGGTTTGAGCTGTAATTAAAGGCAATTACTTGCACATCATACAATCACTGAAGCACCGATTATACTCTTTTGTGATGTGAATTTCAACTCCACATAAAAGCAAATCAATACGAGCCCTTTCAGCCCAGCAGCTGCTCAGGCCTGTAAACAGCCAAATCAGCTGATCGCACACAAGTCACCAGTGGCTTGTAGGGTTCACTTTAGGTTTGATGGAGGTTGATTACATTTTGAGGCTATATCTGTGCTCTGTTCAGTGGTAAATAAGGTGTGTGAGTGTCATTTCGAGGTAAAAGCCAAGCCCACTTTGTTAAGCAACAACCTATGTGCAACATAATCAATTCATAATCACAACCTAATCAGATCATGTACATTCTAATATGAATAATTAATGCTAGTTAAATGCTAACGGGTCGGGAGAGCATGGGTGAATAATAATTATTTCTGTCTCCACATGTGACTGTGCAGCTGTTAAATGGCTTTTGTTTCAGTGATTGTGTGTGTGTTGTTTATTCACAAAAAAGGAAAAAAAACAAAAAATCCAAAATATAAAAGATATAATTGAGCTGCTGTTGTTAAAATGTTACTCCAGCCTTTAGTAATCTTCTCCCCTAATAACAAGAGCTCACGAGAGACAGATTAAAGCAAGACCAAGGCTGTGTTAAGGCCGGCCCTGGCTGCACGTACATAATTGGAGCTCTCTCATTCATTTGAATAGGGGCTCAGTCGACAAAACATCGGGGGAATGTCAATGCTAGAGCTGAGCCAAAACAACAAAGGGTTTATATTCTACTAGTACCTGAAGCAACACACTGACACCAGTGCAAGCCCTGTGATTTTTTCTTTTGCACATTTATTTGAATTAGGCTTAAAATTAAACTTAATTATGGGTTGTGGCCATTGTGACTGACAAGTGACTGTCATGTGGGCTTTAACTGACAACTCACATTTCTATATTTGGAAATTCTACTTTTTTGGGGTAAAATATGCTTTTCCCCAGAAATTCAACCGCAGCTGGGGTTGAGAGGTTACAATAATGAGACTGTCAGAGGATTCTGTCACTAGGTTTAAGGCAGTGCTTCCCAACCTTTTTTGGCTTGTGACCCCATTTTAACATCACAAATTTCTGGGGACCCCAGATATTGAAAATGGAGACTTTTTTTTTTTTTTGGCTAAAATTTGTTTTTGATCATGTAATAGTTTGCTATACTATGTTGCGAATAAACACTAATTTTAGATGACATTTAGTCTATATAATGTATATTATTATGGATGGAGGCAGAAAATCCAGGTGTAGATTACTGCACAAAGGGAGAATTTGATTTTCCTCGGTCAGGATATGTACAGTCAGTCCAGCTTGGATTTACAAGGCTGACAATTAATACTGAACAAACAAGAACTCAAACTATGAATTATGAAAGAGCTGCAGCATCTTAAACACACGACCACAATGAACATTTGAAAGATAAACAGTACCACAGTGCTTCAGTTTCAGCTTCACATTTTGTCATGTCTTTTATGGATTGGGATTGTCTCTCAACTCACCGTATATTTTTTATTAGTAAGTTTTTTTTTTTATTATTTTTATCAATTACTAGAAATTTCAGGTGACCCCATTTGAATTCCTGGTGACCCCATGTGGGGTCCCAACCCCAAGGTTGAAAAACACTGGGTTAAGGGGAAGACACACCAACCCGATTTTCAGCAGACGGACGTCGTCGGGCAGTCTGGCGAGGTCAGTGACATGAGTCCGTTTGGCATGTTCCGTGCGATCGGCCGTCATTAATGCTGTCACCAGTCCTTTCAGCTGATTCAACATGTGTAATCGGCCACTACCCGTTGTTCAGTCGACCAATCTGATTTGTGGAGGAATAGCCCTTGACTAGTGAATCAGTGAATGAGAAGTTTCCATGTGAATATAGCTATGCTAAGGTACTTCACGCTGTTATTGTCTCCTATAATAGTCCATTTACTGCTTATATCGTATCTGAAAGAGTGCCCGTTAGTGTTGCCTATGGACTTCATCCATTCCATAAAGTGAACAGTGTTAGCATTGTTAGCATAGTGCAATTTCTCCTCAGTTTTTGCCTGCGACATCTTTCTTCTTCCACAAGAAGTAGCCCAAGAGCTGACAACTCCAGTATTTTCTTATTACAAGCCATTCGTTCAACAAGTACAAAAACAACAACAACCCTTCTGGACAACTCAACACTCTCTGCTGACAACAATGACTGATGACAGTGAGCTCTGTGTTTAGAGAGATGTTCTGTCATTTTCCGGTTTTACGTCTTGCACAAGCAAGAGGTCACTGAGGTTGATAGTGGATTTGGTGTGTTCCTCACACTTTTTTGACTGTGTCAGGGAGACGGGAGCCGACTGATCAGTTGGGCTACCTTTTCTGGCGACAATCGACAGTCGGGTTGGTGTGTCTTCACCTTTACTGACACTCGATATGATCGGGTTGAAATCAGGTTATTCTTCCTTAGATCATTTTTTTGTAGTGTACTGACCACCGTGTGATCCATCAAGGCCTGCAGTTTTGGAGATGCCCTGAAATAGTCATTTGGCAACCACAGTTTGGCCCTTGTCAAAGTGGTTCAGATCCTTACTCTGTTTCCAACACGTCAACAATGAGGACTAAAAGGTAACTAATATATCCCACCTACTGAAAAGTGAGATAATCAGCATTATCACTTCACCAGTCAGTGGTCATAATGTTATGATTTCTCAGTGTATATGTTGTGAATTTCAACCCTCGCTCTTGTCTAGTTTCTCTTATCCACATATATGCAGGGTGCGATTTGTAAAAAAAAAAAAAAAAAAAAACAGATGTGGGGATGTTTTTGTTTTTGTTGTTTTTTTTTTTAAATCATGAAAAAACAAGCAATCAACAAGCTTAATTCTTTTTTAAGTTAACGGTAGGCCCTACTACATGTCGAACAGTTGAACATTCATCTTTAATGCAAACTAAAAACACATGAAACATTTAATTTTCTGCAATGGCCACACCTGCGATGTGGGGGATGATGTAGTTAAGTTTCAGGACCATGGATAAGGGCTGATCATACCAACATGGTAGAGGATTTATGGCAAATGGGAAATTCAATCAGACTGTAAAACAGAACATAAAACCTAAAGATGCAGTTGAACATGTTACATTGGCACCTGCAGACATACGGTTGTGCGCACCTGAGGGGGGGGGGGGGGGTACGTCGCGGTACTTATGAACTCCCGCCACATTTTATTCATCCCCCATCCCCCATATTTTACGATTCATTGATCTTTCTGTCATATAAGCAACCGTATGGTCCCCCCCTCCCCCCATTCTGCGGATCTGTGCGTAACTCTGAATTCAGGTCTGCATATATACAGGTCTGTTGATATATACAAAGAGAGATAGGTATGGTATTCAATGTATTTATGTGCATGGGGACATTTTTGAATTCTGAGAATGCTGACAGTTCAGTTCAGGTGAATGTTAGTGCCAGTAACGTAGGATATAAATGTAAGAAAACACAGTCACAACCTGTCTGTTATCATGGACATTTGTGTTCTAGTTTAATGTTGCAGGCCTGACCAACGGCCTAACTGTGGCCTCCAGAGAGATGCAGGTCAAATGGATCAAAACAGAGATTAGAAGATATGCAGGAGAAGCAAAGTGATTCTCAGTCTTCTTCATACCCTTCCGGTTTGGTGACTTCTCCTACTCTTTTGGTGATGAACAAAAACTGTGTGTTTCTTTAATCTTCAGGGCCTGTCAGTGATTTGTCTTTGTATGCCTGTCATCTGAGGTAAAGCAGCTCTTGCAGTTTGGCTCCAGGAACCAGGATTAACACAAGAGAACACAGATTTGGTTCAGAAAGCAGTAAGCGATTTCACACCTTTTTTGCCCGCCTAACCTGATTGCAAAAGGAGGCCGAAACGGACACTGTGTCCTGGAGGAAAGGTTGAGGATTTAGAGACAAAGACAAGGTGAAGAGGGATGAAGGGAAGAGATGAAAAACCACTTCCTCGAGGCCCACAAGCGGGAGCTATTGTATTGATTCACCTCATCCTTGTTCTAAACCACAAGCCATCTTGAGCATTTTCACCAGGTGCCCACAAATGAACAATCAGACTATAAACACAGTGTGAATACTGGCTGGCTTGTTGCGCAACGATAGCCAGACACTGGGCTGTGTCGGTGCCAGTGGCTAGTGCCAGTGTTACAGCCATACTCAGCCCTGTCAGATCAGCAAACAGATGGCTTTCAACAGGCTGGATCCTGCCTGAGCGCTTCCAGAACGAGACGAAATGCAATGACAAGTGATGGGAAGTTGAACGTGCAGGGACAGCAGAGTGGGAGTGGAGCCCCAGGTAGCAACAGCAAAATAAAGCTGAGAAAACTGACAGAAGGAGATTGGAAATGGAGAGCATGAGGAAAAGATGGAAGTGGGGTGGAGAGGGAAGTACAGGTGAAGCTGAAAAGGCAGGATGAAGTAGAAGGGGTGATAGAAGAGTGACAGGGGGATGACTGAAAGGTAGACAGAAGGATGCTGGTACAAGAGAAGACGGCTAAAGACAGGCAAACAGAGAGAGGATGACAGCAAAAGAGACAGGAGAGGAGTAAAGTATCGATGTAGAGAAGGCAGGGGATATGATAGAGGTCATCTTTCACTAGGAAAAGGGATGATTGACATCTCTGTCAATGGCGAGCTTTGGCAGCATTTGATACTGTACTCTTACTTAGAGTTCACTGTAGTGTAGCCAATGTCAAGACAATATGAATATGCAAAATGTTTGGTTTTGTTATTAAAAAAAAAAAAAGAAAAAGTTTTTATCATAAAAAACATCATTCTCTAATTTCTATGTTGTTTAGTTCAGTTAGATTCCATCTGGTCAATATGCAACATTTAGGAAATTGTATGTTTTCTGACATTTTATAATGAATAAAAAAAAACCAAAAAAAACATCAGCACTGGGTATTTAGAACAGGTGTGCAATTAGAACAAGCCCTGAGGTGAGATTACACTTGAATATTTCTGGGTGCATTCAACCAATGTGGACAATATTGTGTTAGGGTGTATTCAGAGCTACTTTGTTTGGTCTGTTTGAAATGGACTAGAGTTTGTTTCCCCAAACTTTTTTTTAAGGTGTGAACTGGGGCGCTGTTAAGGGGGGGTAATCATGACAAATTCAAGAGGCCCAGTATTTGGGGGGGGGGCCCATAGAGTAGTGGAGGGGCTCGGTGGATGTAGAAGTTGTGAAAATTTCGTGTAAGAAAAGCGGTATAAGAGAGGTGTAGAAGTCGGGAGGCGAACGATGAAAGTATGTTAAGTTTCGTTTTCATGGTATAAGTGACGTTGTTTATGGAGCACACCCCCACATACACCCCCCCACCCCCCACAATTTCTGTTGGGTCCATAAAGATTGTGCTTTCATTGAGCTCATAATTGGTAGCGGCGCCCCTGAGTGTGAATACAAACATACGAACTCTGATTTGAACCAAACAAGCGGACACTGGTTCACTTCTGCTGTGAACATAACCAGTCTCACGCCGAAACAAACCAAGGAACCATGCACCTTTTTGTGCTTGACGAGCCTACGTAGCCGTGTGGCATTGTAGCTTTTCAACAAAACTGGAAGTAGCCGAGTTGCAGAACTGATAGCAGCTAATACCCACAAGCCGTGGACAGATGTGGAGCAATGAGGAGATTGAATGTCTCATTGACATTTGGTCCTACTGCACATAGGACCTCCATGTTTGTTTTCATCAACACCCGCCATCTCTGATTCACCCTGCCCCCGACTTTTCTGTCCAATGCCAGCTCAGTCTGTCACATGCATGCTTCTGTTGACAAATTTTGGTCCTCTAGCAAAAAATGCACTGAGAATGTGATTTGACCCAAATGAAAAAAATAACATCTGCATTTGATCTGAACCAAATAAGCGGACCAAAGGACTTTCCAGGCGTGAATGAAGATTATATTAATTTTGGATTTTTCATTATAGTTAAGTTTTATTTAGTTTTAGAGCAGGTTTGCTAGTTTTTATTAGTTGTCTTTTTTTTTTTTTTTTTTTAAATGCTTCGTTGTAGTATTAGTTTTAGTTTTTTCATATCTTTTATTTTCCTCGCCTTCATATTCAAAGAAATCCCATCCAAGACTCTGCTGGTTTCTCCCAATTTTTTTTTTCAAACCTTGAGTAAATCTGGCCCAGTATGGACACCGCTTTTTCAATTCTTTATGATAATTACTATAAGACAGCCTCTATGTACTGTGTATTTAAACTTCATAAGATGAGCTGCGACTTGCAATTTCTTGCAAAGCTCTGGTCTGCAACGTTCTGAAAAGCTGCCTGTTCAAAACAATGCAACGACTTGCAAATGTGTATCATTTCCTTAGCAGCAATTCTCTGTACTGCAGGCTTCTCTGTAGCTATATATAACATTTGTAGCATGTTACGATATGAATGAGGGCAGTGGAAGTGCATTGATTGGTACAGCTGCACTTGTGGAAAACACTGAAGCAATTCTTTAAGTAGTTCTGTTGTTTAAAGGAGTTGGTGCCATCTTTAACACAGTGATTACTGTATAACCAAGGTAATGGGGTGGCTACAGCCCATAAATGCTGAGAAAAAACACACACTGTATCGCATAATGCTCTAAATCAGTGTTTCCCAATCTTTTTTGGCTTGTGACCCCATTTTAACATCACAAATTTCTGGCGACATTCAAAAGACTGATTTTTGTTTTTGCTAAAATTAATTTGTTTTTGATCATGTAATAGTTTTCTATACGATGTTGCAAATAAATGTTAGTTTTAGATGACATTTAGGCTATATAATGTATATTATTGGGGATGGAGGCAGAAAAGCCAGGTTGAGATGACTGCACTAAGTGAGAATTTGGTTTTCCTTGGTCAGGATATGTACAGTCAGTCCAGTTTGTATTTACAAGGCTGACAATTAATACTGAACAATAACTCAAACTATGAATTATGAAAGAGCTGCAGCATCTTTCAATGAACATTTAAAGATAAACAGCACCACAGTGCTCCAGTTTCAGCTTCAGAGTTTGTCGTATCTTTTATGTATTATGATTGTCTCTCTCAACTCACCATATATTTTTTATTAGTAAGTTTTTTTTTTTTTTTTTTTTTTTATCAATTACTAGAAATTTCAGGCAACCCTATTTGAATTCCAGGCGACCCCACGTGGGGTTCCGACCCCAAGGTTGAAAAACACTGCTCTAAATCCAGCCAGTGATTTGACAATTGAATCAATGCACACACCATCAGCCCATTTGAGTTGACCTGAGACGGGTCAGTGCAACCTTTGCCTGTGACATTCTAAAAGTAGCTTGTCTCATCATGAATGATTTGTCTTAACTGGCCTTAAGGAAAAGCCTTGATGCATATCTGTATGTGATGGTCTAACAAAATGAATGGAAATGGATTTGTGACATGTTCAGAAGTTTGATTCATAATGCAGAAAACTATTATTCATCCAACCATCTCTGAAATGTCTTTACGTGAACCACTTTATTCAACAGATTGACTCACACACTGTAACTGATGTCTGGTGAATAGTAGAGCCTGAACATAAACACACATCCACGTGTATCCGGGGTCTATATGGAAATCACAGTCTGACATGGGAATCCTATGATGACATGTAGTAGCACTGACAACCTATAAATGACATTTGAGTGCACATTTACAGTTCAAATAAGGGAACACACCATGGTACGCACACTGTCTCTCACACAAACATATACTTCACCAGCTCTGTCTCGCTAAGGAGTATACATCAGAGCTGTCTTGGGTTCGCTGCATCAGGGCTGGAGGGCCCCCCAACAGATCCCTGATATTGAAATTGATTCGTCTAACATTGACTGTTCTCTCTGCACCGACTGTATATCCATTATTTGCTATTGTCTCTCACTTTCTCGCTTACTCTTACATCCCCCCCTCCCCTGCCAAAACAGCAAAGCAACTCCCCCACATGGCAGCAAAATGTGCCAGCAGTCTGGACGGGAAAAAAAAAAAGAGAGAAAGCAGAGGGAAAAATTGGGATCATCCATAAATCTGTGGGATGAAAATGAAAGCGAGAATGTTTCTTTCTTTCTCAAAAGAAACTTTCACCAAAGACCTTGTCCCACTCTACATAGTACAGACGATGAGCTCGCCTCTGTTTTCTTTTTTTTTTCTTTTCTCCCCCCTCCATCCTCTTCTCTCTTCCTTACAGTACCATAATTCTAATTATGTTCAGACAACTAAACATGCCAGCTCTAACGACAGCACAGATATGGGAAAATTGGCTCATTTGCACAATAATAAATGTAGGTTTGAGCCCATAGAAAGCCTATTAACATTTAAATGATACAAGGACGTTATCTCTAAAGTGTGTGCTTATCCAGGGTGGCTTTCTGCGTGGATGTGCAGAGAATGATCAAACAGCCACGCGTCTGGCTGTGCCCTACTCTCCTCAGTGCAACACTGACAACCCCGCTGACAGTGCTTTGTAATTGGGGAGGAGAAGGGAGGTAGGGAAGGTTGGGAGGGGAAGTGAGGAGAAGAAGGGGGATAGTGAGGAGGTACGTACATCAGTGGGTATGGGGAAGATGTGAGGCACAGTTTGGGTTTATTAGGTGGGAGGGTTGAATTTGAAATAGCACTGGTGCAAAGTTGAAAAAGCACTAGTGAAAGCGACAGACAGACCTTATTTGTCATTCCAGATTTTACATCAAAAATGAAATTTCAATGCAGTTGGCTCAGCAGGCAGCCGCAATAAAAACGATCAGGCACTATATATACAGGATAATATATACAAGATAGAATAAATATGCATATAACACTGCAAAAAATCTAAATCTTACCAAGTGTATTTTTCTCATTTCCAGTCAAAATATCTCATCACACTTAAAATAAGACATAATCACCTGAAGAGTAACTTTTCAGTGAGATATAAGAACTTATTTTTAGACAATAGATCTTGAAAATCTTATTTCAAGAAATCTTACCAAGATAATTTTCACTTGTTCCATTGGCAGATTTTTTGCTTAATATTTAATATACAAGATTTTCTTTGCTTAATTCAAGCAACAAAAAAAAATCTGCCAGTGGAATAAGTGAAAATTATCTTGGTAAGATTTCTTGAAAAAAGATTTTCAAGATCTACTATCTGAAAATAAGTCCTTATATCTCACTGAAAAGTTACTCTTAAGTGATTATGTCTTATTTTAAGTGTGGTGAGATATTTTGACTAGAAATGAGTAAAATACACATTGTAAGATTTAGATTTTTTTCAGTGAAAAACTATAGAATATAGATAATAGAATATATATGCATATAAAAAAAAATTGTGTGAGTATATAAAAACTATGGGTCTTTAGGTTATCGTACAGTTATATTGCACATTGGATCGGTCCTGTGTTTTTTTAAGGGTGGGTGTGTGAGGGAGGACAGGGGAGTCTTATAGCATTTGGAATGAAACCTGGCTGTTCTGCTGCAAAGGCTACGGAACCTCCTTCCTTAATAGATCAGACATGCTTTTCAATGCTCAGACCTCAGCAAATAATCAGAAAAAAAGCCTTAAAATAAAAAATGGCAAGGTAACTCACATGCTAAATATAGATAAATGCACAAAAACACATTATTCTTGAAATCTGAGCACTGGGTGTGCATTTTACATTTACCCCTGACCTGACTATGAAAAGAAAGAGAGGAGAAGAAAAAATGGAAATTCATTATCAGTTAAAGAAAAAAAAAAAAAAGGTGATATATAAAAATAAGTATTTTTGAGTCTTATCATTGTGAAATGTCACCAAGCACACCTTTTAAATTACTTCTTTTGGTTGATTTGACCTCATAATTATGGAACTCTAAGGCACATCAAGTCTAATGATATACTGAATGTGTGGCGTAAAAGCATTGCCATTTCCTTTGCTTTTACTAATGAGGCCTTTATCTTGCTCAAACATGAAGGCATACTATTACAGTTGAAATGCCATATATATTTTGGGATGTGACATTAACAAAATAAGACCCAGAACGGTAGTCATAAAAATTTTACATTCTTAATATTTCTGATCTGTGGTTGAGAATGGACCCTAACACCATAATTTCAGGGTTTTGTAAACATACATAGCTCTCTCTGAGACCGAAAACATATTCAACATAAAATAAGAAAAGTGTCGAAACAGTATAATAGTCTGGTGACCTAACATTTTTCTAATACATATGTAAATATAGATTTTATAAGTGGCATGTTCTGTCACCCTTGTTCTCTTAATGTGATCATTACAAGGTCAGTCTCATAAACCATTTTAAAATACAGCAATGTTATTAAGTCCACGAAGTGAGTTATCCCAGAAAAAAAGGCCTTTAACCCTGAATCATTAAATCATTGACAGAAAATTACAGTTCTTTGAAACCAGAGCCTTTATCGGTCCTTCTGAACAACCAATTTTTTTTTTTTCAAATATCAATTTCCATGTATGATTTTCAGTTTTGTATTATATTTGATACATCGGGTCTCAAGGCTCAAATATTATTATTTTTGAACAAACAAAAACATAATATAACACAAACATGTCTAACAAATTGGCAATTCCTTTTCAAAATTGGCAAAGTTCTGCCTCCTTCCTCATTAATGACAGTCTTGTAAGTGTCACTGGAAAGGCCTCTAGTGAATGAATTCCTCCCCCCTGGTGGATTATCCATGTATTGCATGTATCTAATTGTATACATCAGGTTTTTCAAGACAAACATGTCATACTGATCACGTAGGGGGTTTCAAAAGTCATGTATCAAATATGATACGTTTGGCATTATAGGATTAAACAGTATTTGCAGCAGTACAGTACTTAGAACTTTTTATAAAACTATACTTTTTAAATGTCATAACATGACAGCTGGTTTGTGGAAATGCAGTAAAAGACAGAAAAAAACAAAAACAGTTTTCAAAAATGTATCTAAGAAAGTTCATCTCCTAACTGACACATGAACACAGTGTTTTGACGTATATTAAAAGACAAAAGTTACGTTCAGACTGCAGGCAAATGTGACCCAAATCTAATTTTTTTACCCATATGTGACCTGTATCTGACCCGTTAAAGACAGTTTGAACAGCACAAATCTGATTTTTTCAAATCCGACCCAGGCCACTTTCATATGTTTTCCTAAATCCAATACATAGCCAATCGATATTTTGAAATGCAACTTCAGTCTGAACGGCCAGGTCGCATTTATCCGACTTTTACATCATTGAAATGCGACAAACATCACAATGCTGTGTCTCAGGAGAAAGAGCGGCAGGAAAAATATATTTCCTTCCGTAAACACAGTGCATACTTGCATAGTCACGTATTACGTCAGGACCTCTTTTGTGCATGTAGGTCACTTAAGGGTCGCATTCAGTTCATACTCAAAACCAGGGGCACTGCTACCAATTGTGGGCCCCATGACAGGTAAACGTTGTGGACCCTTTCATAAAATTCAGTATGTGGTCGATTTTTCGGAGCCAGGGGGGTATACCTGAAGGTGCGGTCCATACATAACGTCACTTACGCTAACATGAAAACGAAACTGAAACTTTACATACTTTCAACGTCTGACCCCTGACTTCAATGCCTCTCTTACACAGCGGATCTTACATGAAATCTTCACAACTTCTAGCCTATATCCACTGGACTCCCTCCACTGCTCTATGGGCCCCCCTCAAATGCTGGGCCCCATGAATTTGTCATGTTTACCCCCCCTTATCGGCGCCCCAGCTCAAAACTGATAGAAGCCACATTTAATGTGTAATTTGAACGAGCACACAAAAAATCTGAATTGTACATTAAGACCTGCTGTCTGAGCATAGTCAAAAAGACTCTTCAACCGTTATGTGGAGGGATCAAAAGAATTATCTAGGGATGTATGCAAATCACACTGGTCTAACATCTAAGATTTTTTTTTTTAAACTGGGGGTTTTGGGGTGTGTATTTTGCTTTTGAAATTGCTTTATTTCTCCCTGTCTCTTTCCTTATTTATCTATTTATTTATTTATTTTTATAGATGTCCATGTGTCTTTCATATGTGTCTGTTAGTTGGCTCCCAGTACATTAGTACATGGTATGGGTGGATGGGATTTCTTCAGATTTAGGATACACATGTACTTGAGCTGCAGGCTGAACTGAACAGAATTTGGTGGACAAACTCAAAAAAGGTGCTAATAACCGAGAGATGTGCATGAATGAAGAGTGAAAGCAGCGCTTTGAAGTTGTGGATCTTGATTTTTAACCCATCAAGACCCAGTGCTACTTTTGTGGCCATTTCCAAATGATTTTTTTTCTCTGTATTGAACCTTTCTTAAGGGATTTATCATCCTTTATTGTAATACTATCCTCTGTATTTTGGGTTTTTACTGTTAAGATCTCACCTTTTCCTTTATTTAATTCACTGATCATATAAATGTTTGTTTCTTTGTTTGTTTTTTTAAGTTTAGTTTCTTTTGAATATGCAACAGGAGGAAGTTATCTTTGTCCTTAGAAACGTAACAGGTAGTAAGAAGACATGGGGGAACAAATGTATACATATAGATGACTTCATTTGCACATTCGAAAAGGAGTGGGAGGATGTATAACTTATTTAATCCCACCCCTTCACCACACAACAGTCTATCCTTTAGCTTCCTATCAGCAGAATATATGAAAAATGAAGTCCCTTAGATTGCTTATGAGATGCTACGTTCATTAAAGCTCAGATTAAAATTGAGGGTTATTATATCAAAAACAGAGAAAACTGAAGAAAAAGTGACTTTTTCTGTCAAATATGTCATTAACTGAACATAAACCAAGCATCTCCATCCACTGTCATTGATCCAACCCCATGGGTTTTATTGTTGAATCAATGTTGTAGAAGATGACAATGTTTCCATGGTAACTACGGAGCCTCTGAACATCCAAATGCGTCATATCTGATGACAATGAAAAGATGAATAGCTGTATTTACACCAATTATTTACATGTATTGGTAGTATTAGTGGATCAACAGGTATTACACAATCTAGATGACTGGTTAGTTTTGGTCAACAGTGGCTGTTTGGGTGTTTATGGGTTAAACCACATTTAAAGCTGATCTAAAAAGAGTCTTTTTTAGACCAGCTGTAAATGTAAAGTGCAATGAGATAACTTTTGTTATGATGTGACGCTATATACAGGGTGGATGAAAAGTAACTAGGTATTAAAAATTGGTGATAAAATCCATATTCCTATTACAAATATATTGAAACAAATGCATGTTCCTTATTACATGGGAAAATGAAAGTAAATCTTCATATTTCAACGTAAGCACCTGTGGCGTGAACAACCTTCTGAAGGACGTCGTCTGGGACATCATTGAAAACCTACTGAATCTGTGAAATAAAAAATAAGACAATAAGAAAATAAGAAATCTCCACTTGTGTTGTCTGTTTAAAAAATATTTATGATCATGACTTCAGTGATACTAAAAATTCTGCTAGCAATTTCTAAATGCCTAGTTACTTTTCACCCACCCTGTACATACAGTTTGACTGATTGATTGATTGATTGAACATGCTGCTACTGACATAGGTTTGGAGTCAGCAGTTCATAAGTCTTCACATCACTCTCACCCACCAGATACTCTGTGTTTGCAACAGTTGTCCCCACAGTTGACTCACACAGTTTCCATTTCGCAGTATTCACCTGACAGGAAGTCAGTCACAGTCTTGCCAACTTTCTGTCACCAGTAATTTATACAAGTTTCTATTCTGCCACAGCATTGTACTCTCTGCTTGTGTATAAATATGATGCAGTTCCTAGAATTTGTAGAGCTTTTAGTCACCACACACACACACACACACACACACACACACATATCAGACGGCAATATCTTGTATCACTCATACATTTTAAGTGTGGTGTTTCAAAGCAACATGACGGTGAAAGACAGACAACTGTACTTACTGCAGTGCATTAACATGTCATCCGATTTCATTATTCTGTACTGAGTTACTCAGAGGCCTCACAAACAACAATCACTTGTTAAATTGCCTGGAGGTTTATGCAACACACAGACAGAGGGCTGTGGCATAATAGCCCACACGGTCAGGGCTCGTGACTGCGACTGAATTACGGTCGCATGCGCCTGAGAATTTCGGTAGTGCGACTGTTTTTGAGATTACGATCGCACGGTGCGCCAATAAAAAAATGAGCGAAAATTAATACGTGCGCCTAGAATAATGGCTGCAGAAGTAACTCGTCAGCTGAAAATAAACAAGCTCCACGCCCCGCTGACTGAAGCGGAAAATCTAGTCCCCGCCCCCTCGCGTGCGCATCTCTGCGGATGGTCCAACACTGCATGACTTCGATGCACTGCCAGCGGTCAGGAAGTACCTACACTCTGGCACCAGGTCAAGGAGACTTGACTTCAGGCGTGGTGTAGACCACAGTGTCTAAGGGCCTTTAGGCCATGAAATAAAAAAGTTGGTTGTCGCAAATAATGGTGTGATTCGTCTTTCTTCTCCAAGAACCAACTAAAGTATATACCACACATTGACAATTGTTTTGCACCTGTGTCAATGTAAGTTTTTTCTTTCATACTCTATTCAAATACTTTATTCTAGGTTGTTAACATTGCTTAAATACATATAGGAATATTACTTGGTATGGCCAAGAGTTTTGCTTGTTCTCCAAATTTTTTATATAATAGTGGTGCGCCTAGATTTTAGCCTGTGCTCCTAACTTTTTAGGGTTAGGAGCACAGTGCTCCTAGGTCAAAAAGTTAATTTTGAGCCCTGACGGTGCACTATTCCAGACAATCAGCAACACAGAGTGTCCATGGATGAGCACAGGTCAGTGAAATGAAGGACGAGAGGTGAGGCCACTGACTGAAGGGGAGGGAGGGGTTAGTTGGGCTGACGAGTTCAAATATCAACTCCTTTTCTCAGGAATTGTTTACTCCACCTTAAACTCAGAGTGATTGTGTTTCTATTAGTATGAATGTATGTGGATGCTTGTATGAAATGGTACATTTTGGTATCTGGCACTTTTCCAGCTTTTTAGACCCAATAATAAAAAAGAAATTTCCCCCATATTTCCCCCCAGGATGTACCAAATGATGACCTCAGATAAATGCAACAAAATTATTTTCTTGCTCTGAGCCATCTCAAAATTAATGAATTTTGAATATAATATTGGGGTCAAAAATAGGACCAAAATTGGGACATGAAAAACTACCTAGGTGTCAGTGCATTTGATCTGGACCACATGGCTTCAAATGGTCTTATATACTGCTATAAATAAATACACTGTGTTAAATTTGATGATCCTAGTGGTTTTTCTAATCCAGACATGTGGGTTTTTCATGAATCTCAGTCTCATTCCAGGTTTTGTATGTAACCCATTGTGTCCACTAGCATTACATGCAGAACCTGCCCAGTTAAACGCATATAAATCGTGAATGATTTTGCAACAGCAGCCATTTTAGTGAAATACTCTGCCTTGCAAAATTAGTTCAATTCCCAAAATGTACCTGTGAGAGAATAAAGAGATATTTAAAAAAAAAAAAAAGCACATAATTTTTGTCCTTCTGACGTGTTACATGCAGATTTTCGTATTAGATATAATGTAAAAATAATATAAAAATGTGTTTTATCTGAAAAATAGTTTTTCTTTTATCTCAGTAAGTATTTATTTTTAAAATAGACCCAAAGGGCTTCCAAACTTGCTTCATAACATTAGTCTACATCTGGTTTGAATTTTTAGCTCTCATGTCCTGTTTTCATAGAAGCACTTGTGTGTAAATCTGTAGAGCAAATCAAGTTAGCGTCTGATACTTCTAAAAGTACAAAGTCTCTTGATGGAATGCATGCACTCACTCAGACTTTTTATTTTTTCTCAAAATGTTAGAAAAAAATTAAAAACAGAACCCATTTTTTGATCTGTCACAAAATTGGCCCTTATCCCTCTAATGTGTTTGATAGAAAATTGGAGTAGTTTTGTGTCATCCTGCTGGCAGACAAACAGACACAGATACAAGCTTAGTCATTGTTTGCATATCAAGAAACAAATTGACTGGTTTTTATTGGTTTCCATTTGTCTTTGTCTTTTGGCTGTCACCATATTGGCTCTTTGGGGCCAAAGGTGACCACATTTGGATGAAAGGTCATAGGTGAGCTACTGTTAAATGCTAGCTCAGTGACATGGTTCAACAGTACTCTTCAAACACTGGCGTAGTATGGTAAGGTTCATTTCCACTTCCTCCACTTCTATTTCCAAACATCTTATTAACCCTTAGGGGTCCACAGTCACAGCCCCATGGCTGAATCACATGACATTTTCAACATGTCATAAGTCGGTCACGTAGACCACTGGGGGCAACAGCATTCGAAAGTGCGAACTTGAAACACTCTTCCACATTTTATTTGATGTTGATAGAGCAAATACAACTGGAGAAATGGTGGTTTGAACCCAGAGCAAACAAACGTGAGGAAAAGTATGAAAATGAGGTGAGGTGGGCATTATGTCTTCGTCATTTTTGTCCTTTTTCAAAACAGAAAAAACTGGCCGAATCTGCGGATTCCAATCCACATTAGCAATACAGGTAAGGGTGAGGTTGACCCCCACCTGAACCGGATGTGGAGAGGTGAGAAAACGCCTATGTAAAGATATGCTTTTATGTCAGATATTTGAGTATAGTTTTAATTTATTTATATTTACATTTATGCATTTGGCAGATGCTTTTTTCCAAAGCAATTTACAGGGGAAAACCAATCAAATCAATCAATCAATCAACCAAATTTTATTTATATAGCGCCAAATCACAACAAAAGTTTTCTCATGACACTTTACATATAGAGTTGGTCAAAACCAGACTCTAAGCCAACCTACAGAAACCCAACAGAATCCTCCAGGAGCAAACACTTGTGACTGGTGACACTGGCGAGGAAAAACTTCCCTTTAACAGCAGAAACCTGGAGCAGACCCAGACTCCTGGAAGATGGCCGTCTGCCTTGACCAGTTGGGGTTAAAGAGAGAGGGTAAAGAAAGAGAAAAAGAGAGAGCGATAGAGATAGAGACAGGGGGAGAAGGGGGGAAGTAGGGGGAGACACATGGATGCAGTTGAGAATAAGTGAGTGATGACGATGAAGGCAGGAGAGAGGCAGGACCACCGCAGCAGGTCCAGAGATGATCCTGGGAAAACCTGTGATGATCCTGGGAAAACCTTATTAATATATTTAAAATGGAATGTTTGAAAGTGCTAGGACAGGAGGTGCTCTTGGAAGAGCTGGGTCTTCAGGAGCTTCTTGAAGATAGGCAGGGAGGCCTCTGTTCTGGTAGTGCTTGGTAGATTGTTCCACCAATGTGGAACAACCCATGGAAAGAGCCTGGATTGTCTTGTACAAGGTTTCGGGGCCACCTGACAATGTTCCCCAGATGAGCAGAGTGGTCGTGGGGCAACATAAGCTTTTATCAGTGCACCTAAGTAGGTAGGAGCAGACCCATTGAGAATTTTGTGGGCTAGGATTAAAGATTTGAATTTGATGCAGGCAGCTATGGGTAGCCAGTGTAACTCAGTGAGTAAGTGTGTGACATGTGCCCTTTTAGGCTGATTGAAGACCAGACGCACTGCTGCAGTCTGGACCATCTCTAGTGGTTTGAGAACACTAGCTGGGAGGCCTGTTAGAAGAGCATTGCAGTAGTCAAGGCGGGAGATAACCATAGTCTGCACCAGGAGCTGGGTGGCCTGTTAGGTTAGGTATGGCCTGATCTTTCTTAAGTTGAACAGAGTAAAACGACATGATCAGGTGACAGAGGCAACGTGATCTGTAAAGGTCAACTGATTATCAATCATGACTCCCAAGTTTTGTGCTACATTGGTAGGAGCCAGAGACAAGGAGCCAATTTTGATGGAGATGTCATGCTGTGTGGTTGGCTTAGCTGGGAAGACCAGCAGTTCAGTTTTGGACAGGTTCAGCTGAAGGTGATGGGCTTTCATCCATGCAGATATGTCAGAGAGACAATCTGAGATTCGCGCTGAGACTGTGGAGTCATCAGGTGGGAATGACAGATAGAGCTGGGTATCATCAGCATAGCAGTGATATGAGAAGCCGTGTGAGTGGATGATGTCGACCCAGTGAGGTGGTATATATGGCAAAAAGGAGGGGGCCCAGCGCAGAGCCTTGGGGGACCCACGTGGTGAGGCGGTGTACTGCAGATGTGTGCTCTAACCAGGACACTGTGAACAACCAACCAGTGAAGTAAGATTGAAACCAGGAGTGTGTATGGCCTGTAATACCCATGTTCAAGAGTATGGATAATAGGATTGACAGTGTCAAATGCTGCTGATAAGTTGAGTAGAATGAGTACTGAGGACTTGGCTGCTGCTCTAGCCTCTTTCAAGGCCTCTGTCACAGACAACAGAGCCGTTATTCATTACAATTTTAATTCTATATATCTAAGATCTGGAACCAATGTTCACTTTTAAAGTCTTTGAAAAGGTTCATTAAGCATCTTTGTGTTATTTATGCAATAAATTTTATAAATTTTTCAAATCGGATTTTATATTTGTTGTGTGTTTTTTGGCCTTTTGTGTTGATATAGTAGGTTAAAGTGAGAAAAATAATAGGCAAATGAGATAGATGAACTTGTGTTGAAAAAAAGATAACAAACGGGTAAAGTAAACATTTATTTATATAGTATAGAAAGGCAAAATCAAAAGCATTCAAAAATGGCAAAAAAAAAAAAAGCTCAGACCCCTAAGGGTTAATGGAGCCTTAATTACAAAAGGAACCACTAGAACACTTATTAGAGGGTCCACATGCAGAAGCAGAAAAGCAGAATAAGAGAAAAAAAAACAGTTAAAGAGAGAGACAATTTAAGTCTATGGGAGCCCTCATCTAGTGGCTGTCAGCGGTACTACACGATAGCATCCTCCTACAGTTCTTGCCCCTTGAAAGTGGAGATAATAAGAGGAGCTCATCAAAACACACATTCACACACACTTACTGTTCAGTCTCTTTCCCCTCTGGTGGGAACGCAGTTTACCTCTTCAACCCTCATTACCATACCAATAGTGAGTAGACAGCTGAAGCTAGTTTGTCAAAGGTATTTTAATTACCAATTAGAAAGTTGGCTGCCAGAGCATTAACTACTTCAATATGTTTTTCGTTCTCCTTCTTGTTCTCATGGACTACATACACAAACGTAGGTGTGTAGCTTAGGGCACAAGGTCCCCTGGTGCTATAGCCTTGATAAACAATGTCCCATTCAGCTCCATATGAATAATTAAGGGTCGAGTGTTGAAAAGAGGGGGTACTTGTTTATTCACACAGAATAGCCTTGTCGATGGGTGTATACCAGTGATGCAGAGATGCCAGAGGAAATCATGACCCACCGTGACATTATCTAAATGGCACACTTACAAAAGACATACACACAAAGTCTGCATTTGTACACTGTGACACACTAAACAGCATTCGTAAATGATACACCAAGTGGATAAATACTGTGGTAATATCAAATATTGATGTGGATTTGGCAGAGGAAGCATGTGAGATCCTTATTAAGAGTGTTCCAGTGTGTCTACCTGTTCCTGACTGTTCAAAACCTATGGATTTTTTTTTTCTTTTTTCGGAGGAATGGTTCAAAGGTGAATTTGGCCCGGTGAAAAAGAGGTCAGCGCATTTGATAAATTATTTCCTTCAGCATGAGATCATAAAAAAGCTTTACTGTAAATTGCAGTGATAAAACCCGAAGCTTTGCAGCTGTAGATGTCAACCTGGCAGGTTCCATAATGTCTAAGTGTGAGTAATAATTTGCATCTGCTCTGTTGGCCTTTTCTGCTGCCTTTTAAATATATAATGATGAATATATCTTTGCCTCTTTGTTCTTTTCTCCCTCATGCCCTCTGACTTGATCCGTCTGCTTTTATTGACTGCATAGCTAACTTCACCCTGCGGAGTTGATAAGGGAAAAGTGCAGATCTGCAGAATCCAACAGTTTGGGCACGTCAGGAACGGTACATGCAATGATGCACATTCAGAGGAAATTAATCCGCTTTGAAACAATATCGATATGGCGCATAATGCAGTATGTAGCTTATGAAACACAAGCTCAGAGTTAAGGAACATGGACAGCTGCGAATGCATAGCACATACAGTGAGAAAAGCGATCTCAGACAAACGCTTACTATCTTGTTTATGCTCTAATCCTATTAATGTCTATAGGCAAAGACAGGACTGCCACTTAGCTTGTAGCAATTACTTAGCACAACAGTTACAAATGCACAGCTTTGAGCCTGAGGGGTTACAGCTCACATACCGTGAGACTCAAGTGAAAATGATCAAGGACGCTGGCCCTGCACTCTGCATGACTTAACAGAGGCTTTTACAGTACGACAGATTTCATGCACTTTTTTTTTTTTTTTTGCTTTGGTGTATTTTTCTGTTGGGTTATCACTTAGTTTTAGCTCTTTCTGTTATTGTATTAGCATTTCATACCAGCTGCTGCACGGTTTGACAGAAAATGGAGTAATAAAGACAGATGTGACTGCACAGCAGGAACTGGTAAGTCAAAGCCTGCAGTCAGGGTATATGGCATTAGCAACACAGAGAACCAGACAGCTGAACCGCAGGGGAACTCTGTGAGACACATTCAGATTCTCTGATGGATCGCAGTTGAAGCAATAATAATTCAAATAAAAACCATTAGACACAAGGAGACTCTTGTCATCACTGTAGAATTAGGTTCACAGGTACTAACAAACATCCCACTGTCTCTTTACAGAGGTGATGGAAGCATAAGTAAGGGAGGCAGTAAAAATAATCTATGTCTTTAATTCATCATTCATTTAATTATTCCTTTAAAAAATGCATATATCAAAATTCCTAATCAGCACAAGATGTGTGTGTGATTTTGTGAGAAAAAAAAAAAAAAGAACTCATAAATGTTGCAGTGTTGAGGATGAAAATCTTTTAAGAATTCCAAAATGAATCACATGCTCATTGGCCCATGGGCCCAGCTTTCCACTAAATTTAATTGGAATCTGTTGACAAGTTTTTGAAATCTCAAGCCAACACGAAGAGACAAACAGGGAAAAAAAAAAAAAAAAAAAAAAAAAAGCACATCGTCCCTGGCAGAGGTAAGAATGATATTTTGTTTTCAACAAAACTACTAGAATGCAGAGCCTCTGTAGCATACAAACCTTCACCAAAATAAGAAGTGTAAACCCAGAGCTGTTTGAACAGTCTGGAGGATTAGTAACATTGTACACATCTAGGCTAGTATAGTTTGTCTAATATTACACAAACCCGAGCTTCATTACGATATTAACTATTTATATAACCTTTATTTAAACAGGAAAAAAGCTCACTGAGATTAAAAATTTCTTTTTTCAAGAGTGTCCTGGCCAAGACAGCAGCAGAAGTTACACAAAATAGAAATCACAGCCATACATCCACACTAATATATATAAACACAATGAAAGTCAGTACTAAAAACAAACTAAAAACTGATAAGAACATACATATAAATCATCACCATTATTTTAAAAGGTACTAAAAATATAACAACAATGTTCCTTTAAAGCATCTCAAAGCGGAACCCAATTAAATCAATTAGAAAACATCTACATCCACATTTGTCCTTTTCCCATTGATTTAAAATGACTTTGAATGTATTAAAAGAGACCAGCTCCTTCAGTTTATTGTCCTTCTGTAGGTTGTTCTAGGCAGTGGAAGCAGAATATTTGAAAGCTTTCATTCCCAGTTCTGTTCTGACTTTTTGAACCCGTAAAGATAACAGATCCTGGGACCGGAGACTGTATTATTCAAGTCATTCCAACAAATGTAGACCACCAAATATGATGGAAGTAGACCTAGGATACATTTATAAATAAAAGAATACCAATGTTTCAGCCTATGTGTAAAAAGATCTATCCAACCACAAAGACCCAAACAGCCACTGGTGACCAAAAGCATTTACTTTTCCAAAATGTTTCATAACTGTTGATCCACTAATCCTATCAATATGTTGTAAATAATTGGTGTAAAATACAGCTTATCATTTTTTTCATGGTCATCAGATATGACCCATTTGGATGTTCAGAGGCTCTGTAGTTACCGCGGAATAACCATCATCTTCTACAACATTGATTCACCAGTAAAACCCATGGAGTTGGATCAATGTCAGTGGATGGACACGACTGGTTTATGTTCAGTTAATGATACGTTTAACTGAAAGTCACTTTTTCTTCAGTTTTCTCTGTTTCTGATATAATAAGCCTCAACTTTAATCTGAGTTTTTATTAACATTTACATGATCAGTGAATTAAATATAGGGAAAACCCTTCTTTTCACTTAAAACACAGATAAATCACTTAAGTTTAAATCTACAGAAAAAATTGTTTGGGAACTGCTACAAAAGTAGCACCGAGTCTTTATGGGTTGACATTGTTCCTTTTTCTTTAGATTTGCAGACACAAGGGTCTGGGATACAAACTGGACCGTTTTTACAATGCAGTTTTAGAGTTTGGCTTAGTGAACTCTTGCTCTAAACATTACACACATTGCATCATCTCTCCATCCTCCACATGTCCACAAAATCTGATATATGCAGCAGCCAAGCACGACGTCTCAGTATTTAAAACTTTACCCAAAAAGTTTGACCTTAATTTCCAAGGGTAGATTTGCGTTCCAGGTTGGTACTAAATGGATTTTAGGTAAATTATAGCGTACTCTAAAATACTGCTGATCCAAATCCAAGAAAGACATATATATTTCTCTTGACAAGCAATTGAGCTCACTGTTTCCAAGCTGCTTTGTTTCTGGGGACCCACTCTTTAATGGCTGGTGTGATGAATTCCCTGAACAAAACAAATAGATTAATGTATGGACTCAAAAAATATAATTAAAGGAATTATATTCTTTGAGTCTTGATTTGCTATGTTCAGGATGGCAAAAATGTAAAAACTCTGGTTAAATCAAGAACATATGGCAATTCGTGATGTTCGATACAACGGATTTCCTTTCTGATCTGATACCAAGTAAAATTCAGGCTGGCATCGGCGATACCAATCCAATACCGATACTTTGTATAAATACACTTAGGGCCGGATCTACTAAGATCCCAATTTGCGTGCAGTAATTTGCTTGCGCAGTCTAGAATTTTGCGTGTGGGGTGTGACCACGGTTTGCGGGTGATTTGCAAAGATTGTTTGTGCAAATTACAACAGTCTTGGAGACCGCCCTATTTAAATGAGGGTTTTGTGTGCGCTGCTGGAGACAATGCGCTGTAAAAACTGTCCTGGGATACACCAGCACTAATGGGAACAGTGCGGTGAATGATCCAGACACAAGGAAATAGAACGTTCAACTCATTCATTCATTTATTTTTCATGTTAAAGTTGTGTGTGTGTGCGTGCGTGTGTTTGTGCGCGCGCACGGGGGGGAGTTGGAATGAATGACTGGCACATACACATAATTTTGTCACACTGTAGCCTAATGTCAGCGCATATTTTTAATCACAATCATCAGGAGCTGTTAAGTGTGTGTGTGTGTGTGTGTGTGGGGGGGGGGGGGGGGGGGCATATGTCTCAATTACTTTTTCTTCCATCACTCCAAAAATATTCACACAAGGGTGAAAATGCATTCTCTGCATCTTGTTTCATCATTTCGATGTCTCCTAACCACTTCCATGTGTGTGCAATTACGCATCCAAACCGTTTGCTCCTCCTTTTGAGACGTGTTAAATATAGACGCAGTTTCTATGAGTAAAATTGGTTTCGGGTTTGATAAATGACTTTGCGTGTGCTAAATTAATAGATTTACATTTTCTCCTCCCACCACATGCACAATTCTGTGTAAACACCCCAAACTGCATATTCATTGTGGCAAATGTACTAATTGGATGCAGACGCGCTATTTACACCTTTGAAAGACGCAACACTTATTGTGCACTGTTAGTAAATCAGTTTGTACATGTTTTTGCGTGTGCAATGAGTTTGTACACGCTTTAATACACGCAAACCTTTGCTAGATCCGGCCCTTAATGTCTGGAAAAAAATAGTTTATTTCAAATCATAACTTTGTATCTCCTACTGTCATAAGTGAAAAAAAGTTAAATCAAAAGTTATTTTATCAAAACAGAGAAAATTGTGAAATCTATCGTTAACTAAACATAAAACTGTGTCTCCATCCACTGTCACTGACCCAACTCTATGGGTTTTACTGGTGAATGAATATTGTAGAAGATGATGGTGTTTCCACGATCACTACGGAGCCTCTGAACGTCCAAATGGGTCAAATGTGATGACGATGAAAACACGACAAACTGCATTTTACACCAATTATTGACAGGTATTGATAAAAAATACAAGACATGAGAGTAATTATTGTTTAATTATTAAGATTTATTCTAAAAATATAAACTTGCATATTATTTGACCGATTGGTGGGGCCTCGTCCCCTTAGTTACTCTTGCTACATCTGACAAGCTTTCGGAGCCTCAGGGTCTGCCACAATGTTTAATCCACAGAAGACATCTCTGTAGTTGAGTTTTAGGCTTTAGGAATGGGTGGAAGAGAACACCTCCTTCCAAACATTCAGGATATCTGCTGTTGGAATTACAGGTTCCAAAGGCACACCGCTTCAACATCTTGCTCAATGCTAATTTCTGCTCCCTAGTAACAGTTGCTAATGTAGGATTGGACGAGGGCCGTTTTAAGGCAGAGTCTGCTGATCGGTCAATTCACATTACATGAACGTGTTAACATGAAACAGGAAAATACTGAACATGTAACACTTCAACAAAAGCATCCAACACTGACATTTTCCCTCATTCACAAGTTTCTGTTAAGGATCA